>NW_004444003.1:13556765-13560247 GCF_000243295.1 Trichechus manatus latirostris | reverse complement strand
ATGAGGCACAGCAGTCCAGGGACAAGGACTGAAGGCAGAAGGGGACAGGAAAGCTGGTGATAGGGAACCCAAGGTTGAGTAAGGACAGTGTTGACATGTAATGGGGTTCTTAACCATTGTCATAGGGCAATACGTGTACTAACTGTTTAATGAGAAACTATTTCGTTCTGTAAAACTTCATCTAAAGTAAGAATAGCAGCACAAAAAGAGTGTAATCAATGTCACTGAATTGTACATGTAGAAATTTTTGAAATGGTGTATCTTTGGCAATGTATATTTTCACCCAAAAAAAAAAAGGTCCTCCAAGGCCGAGAAGGGAGAGTGTTGACAAGTCGTGGGGTTGTTAACCAATGTCATAGAACAATATGTGTACTGACTGTTTAATGAGAAACTATTTGTTCTGTAAACCTTCACCTAAAGTACAATAAAAAAATTTTTTTAAAAGTGCATAATTTAGTGGTTCTTAGTATATGCACAGAGTTGAGAAACCATCACCATAATCTAATTTTAGAACATTTTCATCACCAAATAAGAAACCTCCTACCCATTAGCAGTCATACCCCATTTCCATCCCATCCCCAGCCCTAAGAAACTACTGTTCTACTTTCTGTCTCTATAGATTTGCCTATTCTGGGCATTTCACATAAATAGAACTATACAATATCTGGTCATCTGTGACTGGCTTCTACTTAGCATAATGTTTTTAAGGTTTATCTATGTTGTATAATGTATCAGTATTTCATTCCTTTTTATTGCTGAATAATATTCCATTGTAAGGATATATTACATTTTGTTTGTCCATTCATCAGTTAATGGACATTTTGACAATTTTCACCTTTTGGCTATTATGAATAATGCTGCTATGACTATTCATGTACAAGTATTTTTGTGGCCATATGCTTTTATTTCTCGTGGTCATATGGTAACTGTTTATTTTGAGGAACTGCCAAATTGTTTACAAAGTGGCTGCACAATTTTACAATCCCATCAGGAATGTATGAGGGTTCCAAATTCTCTACATTCTCACCAACTCTTGTTATTATCTGTCTTTTTTATTTTAGTCATTCTAGTGGGTATGAGATATCTCATGACTAATGATTTTTGAGCCTCTTTCCATGTGCTTACAGCCCACTTCTGTGTCTTCTTCGGAGAAATGTCTATTCACATTATTTGCCCATTTTTAAATAGAGTTACTTGTCTTGTTAATTGTTGGTTGGAGAGTTCTTTATACATTTTGGATACAAGTCTCTTATCAGATATATGATTTGCAAATATTTCTCCTACTCTGTAGGTTGTCTTTTCACTTTCTTGATGGTGTTAAAATGCAAAAATTGTTAATTTTGATGAAGTCCAACTTATTGATTCTTTTCCCCTTGTCATTTATACTTTTGGTGTCATATCTAAGAAACCATTGCCTAACTAAAGGTCATGAAGATTTACCCCTACATTTTCTTCTAAGTGTTTTATAGTATTAACTCTTACATTTAGGTCTATGATCTATTTTTAGTTAATTTTTGTATATGGTGTGAGGTAAAGCTCCAAATTCATTCTTTTGCATGTGTTTATCCAGTTGTCTCAGTACCACTGGTTGAAAAGATTCTTTTTTCTCCAATTGTCTTGACATCTTGTCAAAAATCAATTGACAATAAATGCTGAAGTGTTTATTTCTGGACTCTCAATTATCTTCCAATGATCTATATGTCTGTCTGTACGCCAGTACCATACTTTCTTAATTACTGTAAATTTGAGAGAGTTTTGAAATCAGGAAATATGAGTTTTCCAACTTTGTCCTTCTTTTGCAAGATTGTTTTGTCTATTCTGGGTTCCTTGCATTTCCACATGAATTTTAAGATTAGCTTGTAAATTTCTTTTTTTTTTTTAAATAATATTTTACTGGTTTTTGGTGAAAGTTTACATAGCAAGTTAGGTTCCCCTTTGACAATTTCCACGCAAATTTTTCAGTGACATTAGTTACATGTATCACAATGTGTTAACATTCTCTTTAATTGTGTTCAGTTTGTTCCATTTCTGGTACTCTAGTTTTCCTGCCCCCTTATCTTCTCATCTTTTTTTTTATTGTACTTTAGATGAAGGTTTACAGAGCTAACTAGCTTCTCATTAAACAATTAGTACACATATTGTTTTGTGACATTGGTTGCCAACTCCACGATATGTCAACACTCTTCCCTTCTTGATCTTAGGTTCCCCATTACCAGCTTTCCTGTCCCTTCCTGCCTTCTCATCGTTGCCCCTAGGCTGATCTGCCCATTTAGTCTCATTCTGTTTTATGGACCTGTCTAATCTTTGGCTGAAGGGTGAACCTCAGGAGTGAATTCATTAGTGAGCTAAAAGGGTGTCCAGGGGCCATACTCTAGGGTTTCTCCAGTCTCTGTCAGACCGGTAAGTCTGGTCTTTTTTTTTTTTTTTTTCCAGCTTGTAAATTTCTGTAAAAAGAAAAAAAAGTTACCTAATATTTTGATTTCAAACCATAGTGACCCTATAAGATGACAGAGTAGAACTGTGCCATAGGGTTTCCAAGGCTGTAATTTTTACAGAAGCGGACTGCCACATCTTTCTCCCATTGAGTGGCTAGTGGTTTTGTACCACCATAAAGAATGAAGTAAATATGTAGATTAATATGGGGTAGTATTGTCGCCTTAATAATATTAAATATTCTGATCCATGAGCATGAGATCTTTCCATTATTTACATCATCTTTAATTTCTTTCAAAAATGTTTTGTAGTTTTCCATATACAACTCTTCTACTTCTTTTGTTAAATTTATTCCTAAGTATTTTATTCTTTTTGATGTTATTGTAAATGAAATTGCTTTATTAATTTCATTTTTGGATTGTTCATTGCTAGTGTTTAGAGATACAATTGATTTTTGTATATTGATCTTACAACCTGCAATCTTGTCAAATTCATTTATTAGTTCTGTTTTTTTTGTGTGTGTGTGGATTCCTTAGGATTTTCTATACACAAAATCATGTTATCTGCAAATAGAGGTAATTTTACTTCTTCCTTTCCATTCTAGATGCCTTTTATTTCATTTTCTTGCCTAATTGTCCTTACTGGAACATCCAGTGCAATGTTGAAGAGAAATGGCAAGAGCAGACATCCTTGTCTTGTTCTTGATCTTAGGGGAACGGCATTCAAGTTTTTCACCATTAAGTATGATTTTAATATGGGGTTTTCATAGGTGCCTTATGTTAGGTTGAAGAAGTTTCCTCCTATTCCTAATTTGTTGAGTACTTTTTATCATAAAAGGATATTGGATTTTGTCAAATGCTTTTTATGTGTCTACTGTTATGATCCTGTAGTTTTTTATTTTATTCCATTAATATGGTGTATTACTTTTTCAGAGTTAAAACATTCTTGAATTCCTGGAATAAATCACACTTGGTCATGGTGTTTAATCCTTTTTTTTTTTTTTTTTTGTTAGTTTTTTGTTAGTATTTTATTGATGTGTTAGTGTCTAT
>NW_004444003.1:13551177-13556665 GCF_000243295.1 Trichechus manatus latirostris | reverse complement strand
AGAGTTAAAACATTCTTGAATTCCTGGAATAAATCCCACTTGATCATGGTGTTTAATCCTTTTTTTTTTATGTTGCTGGACTCAGTTTGTTAGTATTTTATTGATGTGTTAGTGTCTATATTAATAAGGAATATTGATTTGTAGTTTTCTTATTATGTTTTCCCGGTTTTGGTATCATGGTGATACTGCACTCATAGATGAATTTGGAAGTGTTCCCTTGTCTGTTTTTTGTGTGTGTGTGATGTTTGTGAAGAACTGATACTGGTGGTTATTTAAACATTTGGTAGAATTCACCAGCAAAGCCATATGGGCCTAGGCCTTTCTTTGTGGGAAGTTTTTAAATTACTTATTTAATCTCTTACTAGCTGTAAATTTATTCAAACTTTCTATTATTTCTTGAGTCAGTTTTGATCATTTATATCGTTCTAAAACAATTTTCTACTTTATCTATGTGATGGCTAAGATTGTGTGTTGACTTGACTGGGCCATGATTCTCAGTGTTTTCGCAGTCGTATAATGTTGTGATCACTTCCCTGTTGAGATCTGATATGTGATCACCCCCCATGATGGGATCTGCTGTGAGCAGCCAATCAGTTGAAAGGGAGTGTCCTTGGGTGTGTAGCCTGCATTGAATATAAGCGGACATTCTGGCAAGCTTAGGGTCTTTTTGCTTGGGCATTGCATCCTGCAGCTGGCTCCTGTTCATCTGACCTCGGTGTCTTGGGACTTGAGCTAGCAGCTTACCTGTGGTCTTGCCTGCCGATCTTGGGATTCGTCAATCTTCGCAGCCTGTGAGCAAGAGTCCTGCTGTCTGACCTGCTGATCGTGGGTTCGCCAGCCCCTGGGGCTACATGAATCAGGAGAAACCTTTATCCTGAGCCACAGACTTAGGACATTCCAGCAACTACAACCGCGTGAGCCATTTCCTTGATATAAATCTCTCTCAATATATATATTTATATGATTTACTGGTTTTGCTTCTCTAGAGAACCCAGCCTAGGACAGTCTAGGTTATCTAATTTGTTGGCATGCAGTCATTCATAGTATTCCCTTATAATCCTATTTCTGTAAGGTTGGTAACCACATTCCCGCTATAATTCCTGATTTTTGTAATTTAAGTCTTTTTTTCCCTTTGTCAGTCACTTTCCTAAGCGCACTATGCTAATTTTTTTTTTTTACAGCTACATGTAAAAAAAATTGACATAGCAGCACTTAGGAAAATACCTTGCAGTGGGAGGGCACGGTTGGCAAATAAACATAGAAGGTGCATGTTATTTGCATAAAAATATGGTAATGGTTTCTCAATTTTGTTAATCTTTTCAAAAACACCATTGTTGATTTTCTCTATTGTTTTCCATTCTCAACCTCAGTTATTTGTTATAATCTTATTATTTATTTCCTTCTGCTTTCTTAATGGGCTTAGTTTGATCTTATTTTCCTAATTTGTTAAGGTGAAAGGTTAGAATATTGACTTGAGATCTTTCTTAGTATAGGTGATTTCAGCCATAATTCCCCTCTAAGTACTGCTTTAGCTCCATCCCATAAGTTTTAGCATACTGTGTTTTGTTTTATTCATTCAAAGTATTTCATAATTTCCCTTGTTATTTCTTCATTGACCCACTGGTTGTTTGGGCACGCATTGTCTGACTTCCACCAATTTGTGAGTTTCCCAAATTTCCTTGTTACTATTTTCTAATCTGATTCCACTGTGCTTGGAGAGAATACTTTGCATGAAAATGTACTGAGGCTTGTTTATGACCTAGCTTATCTATCCTGGAGAATGTTCCATGTGTACTTTAAGAAGAATGTGTCATTTGATGTTGTTGGGTGGTGTGTTCTATAGATGTCTGTCAGGTCTACTTTGTTTATAGTTTTGTTTAAATCCACTTTCTTTCCAATTTTCTGTCTAGTTCTATCCATTATTGAAAGTAGGGTATTGAAGTCTCCAACTATTATTTTCAAGTCTCATTTTTTTGCTTATGCATTTTGGTACTGTTTTGTAAGGATATGTATTTATAATTGTAGTATCTTGAAGAGTTGACCACTTAATCATTATAAAATATTCTTCTTTGTCCTAGTAACAATTTTTGTTTTAAAGCATATTTTTTCTGGTATTAGTATAGTCACTCAAGCTCTCTTTCGATTACTATTTGCATCATGTATCTTTTTCATCATTTTATTTTCAACCGGTTTGTGTCTTTAAGTGTGTCTTCTGTAGACAGCATATAGTTAGATTGTTTTTTTTTTTAATCCATTCTGCCAATCTCTACCTTTTGATCAGAGTCTTTAACCCATTTACAGTTAATAGAATTACTGATAATGTAAGGCTTACATCTGCCATTTTGCTATTTGTTTTTCATGTCTTATTTCTTTATTGTCCCTCTATTTCCCATTAATGCCTTCTTATATGTTAGATATTTTCTAGCGTAGTATTTAAATTCTCTTATTTATTTTACTGTATTCTTTGAGGTTGTTTTGTTTTTAGTGTTGCCCTGGGAATTACAATTAACATCTTAACTTAAAACAATCAAGTTCAGGTTAATATCAACTTAATCGTAGTAGCACACAAAAACTTTATTCTCGTAGAGTTCCATTCCCTTCCCTATTTATGTGCAATTATTTTCATACAAATTACATCTTATTTGTGTTTTGCTTTTAACATTTAATCCTACTAAAATTAATTTTGGTTTAAGGTTTGAAGGGTCTTTTAAAATTCTGGTAAATTCTCAGTCATTATCATTTTAAAATATTGCTTTTTCATCATTTCTTCTTTTCTTTCTGAAACTCCTGCTGGTTCCCCTCACTCTACTCTCCTGCTGGTTCCTTTCAGTCTCAGCAGACTTATTGTTAGAAACTGAAAGAAAACAAACAAACAAAAAAAAGGTGTAAACCTAAAATTCTACCCCCAGTGAAAATATCTTTCAAAAATGAAGGCAAAATAAAACTCAGTAAAACAAAATCTGAATTGTCAATAGATCTAAACATCAAGAAATGCTAAAAAAAGTGCTTTACCCTGAAGCAACATGATTTCAGTCTGAAATCTGGAGTTATACAAAGGAATGAAGAGTTCAGGAAATGGTAAATATATGATTGATTTTCTTCTCTTTTTAATCTGTTTAAAAGATAACTGACTTTTTACAGCAAAAATAATAACGTATTGTGGGGAAGAAAAACATTAAACAATAACAGCACAAAAGCCAGGAAGGGGGAAATGGAAGAATACCATTGTAACATTCTTACATTATACGTGAAGTGGTATAATTTGAAATTTGACTATGATAAGTTAAAGATATATAATGTAAACCATAGAGCATCTACTAAATAAATAAAACAAAGAGGCACAGCTAATAAGACAATTTTATTGTTGCTGTTGTTAGTTGCTCTCAAGTCAATTCCGACTCATGGCAACCCCATGTGTTACAGAGTAGAACGGCTCCATAGCTGTCATGGATTGAATTGTGTCCATCTAAAATGTGTGTCAACTTAGCTGGGTCATAAATTCCAGTATTGTGTAATTGTCCACCATTTTGTCATCTGATGTGATTTTCCTATGTGTTGTAAATCCTATCTCTATGATGTTAGTGAGGCGAGATTAGAGGCAGTTATGTTAATGAAGCAGGACTCAATCTACAAGATTAGGTTGTGTCTTAAGTCAATCTCTTTTGAGATATAAAAAAGAGAAGTGAGCAGAGAGATGGCGGGGCCTCATATCACCAAGAAACAAGAGCCAGGAGAATAGTGCATCCTTTGGACCAGGGGTTCCTGCACTGGGAAGCTCCTGGACCAGGGGAAGCCTGATGACAAGGACCTTCCTCCACAGTCGACAGAGACAGAAAGCCTTCCGCTGGAGCTAACGCCCTGAATTCAGGCTTCTAGCCTCCTACACTGTGAGAGAATAAACATGTTTGTTGAAGCCATCCACTTGTGGTATTTCTGTTATACCAGCACTAGATGACTAAGACAATAGGGTTTGTTGGCTGTAATATTAATGGAAGCAGATTGCGAGGCCCCTTCTTTCATGGTACTGCTGGGTGGATTTGAACTGCCAACCTTTCGGTTAGGAGTCAAGCGAAAATCATTTGCACCACCTTGGGACCAAATGAGCCAATATTGTTGTTGTTGTTAGGTGGAGTTGAGTCGATTCCAACTCATAGCAACCTCATGTGACAGAGTAGAACTTCCCTCTAGGGTTTTCAAGGCTGTAATCTTTACGGGAGCAGATAGCTAGGTCTTTCTCCTGCTTAACCACTGCACCACCAGGGCTCCTTAATAAGTTAATAGTGGATATAAAATAGGATAATTAAAGAAAACACTCAATTCAATCAAAAGAAGACAGAAAAAAAATGAAAAATGAATCAAAGAATAGATGGGGAAAATAGAAAACAAATAGTAATACAGTAAACTTAAACCCAACCATACTGATAATTACGTTAGTGATAAATGGTCAAAATACTACAATTAAAAAATTGAAATTACCAAATTAAGTAAAAAAAAAGCAAGCTCTGACTATATGCTTTCTAAAAGAAACCCATTTTAACTATAAAGATATGGATAAGTTAAAATTAAAATGATGGGAAAAATAGACAACACAAATAATAATCAAAATAAAGCTGGAGTGGTTATGGTATCCCAGGTAGACTTCAGAACAAGAAATATTACCATAGATAAAGAGTGATATTTCATAATAAAGAATCAATTCATCAAAAGGGCACACCAATCCTAAATCTGTATACACCTAGCAACAGAATTTAAAAATACATGTAGTAAAAATTAATACAGCAGAAAAGAGAAATAGTCAAATCCACAGTCATAGCTGGAGATTTCAGCACTCCTCTTAGTAACTGATAGAACACACACACAGAAAACCAGTAATGATTAGAAGAGTTGAACAACCTTAGCAATCAACTTAACCTAATTAACTTTTATAGAATACTCAGGAGAACAACAGCAAAATACACATTCTTTTCCAGTGCACACAAACAATCACTAACCTAGACCATATTCCAGGCCATAAAACTACTCTCAATAAATTTACAAGGATTAAAATAATAAAAAGTATGTTCTCTGACCAAAATGGAATTAAATTATCAACAAAAGAGTAGTATCTGGAAAATCCTCAAGTATTTAAAATAAAATAACATAATTTCAAATAATCCAGGTGTCAAAGAAAAAATCACAAGGGACATTAGAATATACTTTGTACTGAATAAAACTAAAACACAACATATTAAAATTGATAGACTGTATCTAAAGCAGCATTTCAAGAATAATATATAGGATTAGAGGCTTTTATTAGAAAAGAAGAAATTTATTTTTTTTATGTACTTCAGGTGAAGGTTTACAGAACAAATAGTTTCTCATTAAACAGTAGTACACGTATTGTTTTATGACATTGGTTAACAACCCCACGACACGTCAACCCTCTCCCTTCTTGACTTTTTTTTTTGGTGAAAATATACATAGCCAAAGATACACCATTTCAAAAATT
>NW_004444003.1:13539989-13551077 GCF_000243295.1 Trichechus manatus latirostris | reverse complement strand
TTTTTTTGGTGAAAATATACATAGCCAAAGATACACCATTTCAAAAATTTCTACATGCACAGTTCAGTGACATCGACTATGCTCTTCCAAAAAAAGAAATTTCTTATATCAATGTTATAAAAATTTCTACCTTAATTAGAAAAAAGGAGAGCAAATGTAACACAATATAAATAGAAGGAAAAAAATAAAGAGACATACAGAAATAAATGAGACAGAAGACAGAAAAACAGTAGACAAAATTGGTGAAACCAAAAGCTGGTTCTTTGAGATCAATAAAACTGATAAACCTCTTTCCAGAAGACCCACCCATTTTTCTCTTGCTGCTTTCAAAATTTTCTCCTTGTTTTTTAATTTCAGCATTTTTACTCCAATGTGTGTCTGTAGATCTCTTTGCAATTACCCTACTTGGAGTTTACTGAGCTTCCTGGATGTGTAAGTTATTGTTTCAGTAAGTTTAGGAAGTTCTTTGCCACTATTTATTAGAATATTTTCTCTTCTCCTTTCTCTCCTCACTTTCTGGTACTCCTATTATGCATATGTTGGTGCACTTAATGGTGTCTCTCATTTCTCTCAGGCTCTGTTTTTCTTCATTCTTTTTTTATCTCTGTTCTTTCATTTGCATAATCTCTGACCCATCTTCCAGTTCAGTAATTCCTTGTAACAGCCACACAGAACTCACAGATCATACTAATAGTTATATGGTCTATTAGGGAAGTAACAAGCTACAACTCAGGATCAGGATCAACTTGAAAGTAACAGGAACAACTCAGGATCAGGTTAGGAAGCACACAGGCAAGGTCTGGAAGGTCTCCAAAGTGGTCATCCCTCCCTTCTTCAGTGCAGGACAGCTTCTGACCAGGACAGCTCTCGGAGCAAAAAGGCTCATGGAGTAGATAAGCTGTCCGTTGGAACAGCTCTAAGACTATTCTTGGCCAGCACCACTGCCCTCCTCCTGTGATGAGTGAGTGTGGCTTCTCTGTTGGCAGCCACCTTCTCTTCCAGGCAACTGCCTTCTCTGCCAGGCAGCTGCCCTCTCTGCTGTGCAGGCCTCTCTGCTGTTAGGCTGTTGGCCACTGGGCTCCCCACTGTCAGTCTCTCTGCTGTCAGCTTCTCTGCCACTAACTGGCCTAACTAATAGCCAGTGTGGCAGCCCACTTTTTTTTTTGTTCCAAAAGTGAGTGTTTATTTAGAATAAGAATAGAAAAGGGCTTAAGCTTCATCTACTAGCAGAACAATGGCGAGATCTGACCACCTTCCTCTCCTGAGGCACAGGGACGTTCACCCACCTCCACTTCAGCCAGGACTCCAAGGCTCGTGAGGCACACCACTGACCACAAATGAGGAATGAGGAGAGGCCATATAGAGCTTTCTCCCTCCTCAGCTCCCCATAGGTCCCTCATACCAGTGATGGTGTTCTACCTCTAAGCTTCCAGCCACCGGGCTGGGGGTCTGCAAGCCAGCCCTACTCCAGGGACCCACCCACAGCTGGTTGAGGGGAAGTACAGGATCCATGTGGGCTCTGAGGTTAAAAATCTGAAAGGAGGTAACCTCTAAAGGATTTTAAGCAGAGTGATCACAAACAGGAGCAACCCTCACTCCTGTCCTCACAGCAGCAGTTGGCATGAGGCCCCTCCCTTGAAATGGAAGAGTCTGGTACTTAGAGTAAGTTCTGGGCCTCCTTACACACACCAACAACCTACCCTATCCCCAGATGAAAAAAGGAAACCCAGAAGTTCCCTTGACCCCTCCCCGCCCCCCGCTCTGGCTCTAGGCAATGCTGGGTCCTCCCCCACAGAGCTGCCCTCATGCCTGGCCTCCACTCATGTTAAGGAGTGTTCATATTCACTCCAGGACACAGGAAGAACCAGGCGTCTCCCCCTAAGTAGTGCCCAGGAGTAGCTGTGTAAGCTGCCCTCCCCCTACCATGTACACACACACACACACACACACACACAGAGGCTCAGGTGGTGAAACTGAAACGAAAGTGGTGCCAAGACCCTTAACACCACAAACTTGTTCCTGGTGCTCTTCGTAGCTGTGTCTGCAAGGGCCTGATAACCAGTAATGGCTTTTGTCGAGAGGCCCAGGTGTTCTTTGTATACATGCCCAATGTACAGCACACTGGCCTGGTTCTCTGACTCCTGTGTCCACACAGAGATTGTGTCCCCCTTGGTGTGAATGTTGATGACAGCCCCACACACCTCCCTGCTGTGTTTCTCAAAGCTCTCCCTTATCAGACACAGCAGTGTCTCCAGCTAGAGGAGGTCCAGCTTGCTGTGGCGCTGATGCTTGGCAAGGCTGACCAGCCAGCGGCCACCCCACTTACTCCTGCTGTCTTCCACACGGGCTGGATGCCATCCTTGAACCGGGCATAGTCACAGCCAGAAGAGAGCTTACTGGCCAGCTGGATGTTACTGTACATCGCCCAGAAGCCCTCCATGGGTGTCAAACTTGGTGACCAGATGCAGGTTGTACTTCAAGGCCTGGCTGAAGTCATTCTTGAAGAACCACAGAGCCCACCTGTTCTGCAGGGGGTGCAATTCCAGCTCCACCTCTGCTGCCTGTATGGGGCCCTCATCACAGACCTTCCTCCTCGAAGGCAGCAAAACTGTGGAGGAGTTCAGAGCCCCCTTCTCCTCTTCTACCAACACCCCCACTGCTCCGCCTCCTTTTTCTCCTTCTCCCACTTTGGGATTCCACCCTCAGCCTGTCTCTTAGCAGCAGCTCTTCACTATCGGGCCTCTCTGCCATTAGGCAGCTAACTGGCCCAGCTCACAGCCAGTGTAGCAGCTTGCTCAGCTCTCATAGCTGCTCTCTCACAACAGGCCTCTCCTGCATCAGGCCTATCTGCTACTAACTGGCTTAGCACAGAACCAATGTAGCAGCTTCAGGACCACTTGGTTCCCATGTGGTTCTGCTTCTCTTCCAGCCCAGCACTTAGCCAGCATCTCTTTGTCAACCAAGACGCCTCTAATACCACTGTATTTTAGCTGTGTATGTATCCCAATCTTCATCAGTTACAAGGCGAGGCCTCCCTCACCAGATCAGAGTTCAACCAATCCTCAATTGCCCATGAGATGTCAATCAACTCAGGTCTTGTTAGTTACTAGAAAAAGGTCTCAAAGCATCCAGTTGTTTACAGTTTACCTAGGAAGTGGCAAGCAACCTGGGGAATCCCCTGAGCAAAAGTAACTAACCCTCTGGGGTAAAAAACAACCTGGAAGCACCAGTCCTTTCCCCCAAGCTGCTTCTCCAAAGAACTAGGGCAAAGGTAACAATTTCTCAGGATTTGGGGGAAAATTTCCCAAACTCTTTTTCCAAAGAACCAAGGCAAAACGCCACTCAACGGAACTCATAGCACCACAAAGCGGGATGGGAATAAATATTTACTGAAACAAAACCCCAAACTATTAGGTCCAGCATGCCCACATTCCACTCCTAGGTATACACCCAACAGAAATGAGTATACATGTGCACCAAAACAGGAATAAACATTCATAGCAGCATTATTCTTAATAGCAAAGAACTAGAAACAATCCAAATGTTCATCAACAGTACAGTGGATAAAGAAAATGTGCTATATCCACACCTACGTATATAGCAATGAAAATGAAAGAACACACAAAACACGATGACTCTCATAAACATAATATTCCTCCAAAGTAGCCAGACACAAAACAATTCGTATAAAATTCAATACACAAGCAGAACTAAATGATAAAAGTTTAGAGATACATACTTAAATGGCAGGTCTATAAAGAAAAATAAGGCAGATATTATCATGGACGTTAGAATAGTGGTTACCTTTGATGGTAGAGAAGTGATTGGCACAAAAGGGGAGATTCTGGGGTGCTGGCATGCTCTATTTCTTGATCCAGGTGGTGGTTTCGTGAATGTTTGCTTTGTAATAAATTGTACATTCTGTTTTTGTGCACTTTTTTTATATGTTATATTTCATTCTCTGCTTCTCCAGCCAGACTTCTTCAGTTATTGAGTCTGCTTAATTTCACTTTTCAGGGCCTTTGCACTTGCTTTGCCTTCTGGTTGGCAAGTTCTTCCTCCAGATCTTCCAAGGACAGTTTTATTCGGTTTTTGTCATTCAGGTTTGACTTCAAATGTACCTTATTCAGCTCTGCCTCTTCTATCCCTGGCCTCCAGCTTCCGCCCCCATCCTCCAGCAATTCCAGTTTGTTTCCATAGAACATATCCTTATCTGAAATTATATTTTGTTCTCGTTTACCTGTTTACTGTTTGGCATTCAGCTCTAGAATAAGTTCCATTACGTGCATGGACCTTGTCGATCTTGTCCTCATGCGTAATCCTGGCGCCTAAGGCAGTACCTGGCACACAATAAACAGTAAAACATTCAATTGAATGAATAAATCTCTTCACATTTCCATCGCATAGCACAGTGCCTGGCTCAGGGTTAGTATTTGTAGCACTTTATACCTCTCATTGGTATTTATCTCAGATAAGGAGAGAGCTAAATTAACGTTATTTATGGTCATCTTGAGCCCTGGTGGCACAGTGGTTAAGAGCTATGCCGAGCTACGGCTGCTGAACCAAACGGTCGACTGCTCCAATCCACCAGACGCTCCTTGGAATCCCTATGGGGGAGTTCTACTCTGTCCTATAGGGTCGCTATGAGTCAGAATCGACTTGACGGCATCGGGTTTGGCTCGATTTTGGTCATTTTTGTTCTTTCTGTGTAGATTCGAAACTGCTAGAGGCGTTTTCCTGGGGAACTAGCACATCCACAAATGTTACATGTGTTTAACACTTATTAAATTGAAACAAGGACGAGATTAGGGGAATTAACACATTTTGGAAAAAAAAAAAACAAGCGTCGCAGCAGCTGCGCTGGAAGACCCTGAAACGGCCAAGACGCACGACTTTGGTATGAACAACCCCCCACAACACGCGTAGGACCTCCACACGGTGCGCCAAGGGCCTTCCCGCCCGCGCCTTCCGCAGCTGGCTGTGCGCCAGCCAGGGAAGACTCTCACTGGGCCCCGCCCTGCCGCTCCGCCGCTGGAGCCAGACACGGTTCTCCAATGCTGGCAAGGGCTCTGGCCTCTCGCGCCTGCGCAGAGGGAAGAGGCAAGTGCCGCGTGTACGCCGAACGCGACCCGCGCCTGCGCGTCGGTATCTTCTCAGTGATTCGTTCCTACCCCTAAGGGTGATGCTACAGTTCAGTTTTCACTTTCTGTTTTATTTTTCTCCTTTTCCTTCGCCCGCGAGGTTTTACTTCCGGTTGCTTGCGACCGTCTGTGAGAAAGTCGACATGTTACCTGAGGCCGTGTAGCGTCACGGGGTTCTTTCTTTTCTGTAACCTTTTTGGGGAAGAACTGGAGGCTTTGCTGAGAAGCGCGGCGGACCTGATGCCTTCGAGTCTCAATCCCTTGACCCACCATCCCTCTGTCCTTTCAGCACCTTAGAGCGGCGTCGACTCGAGAGCTGCACAGAGTGGCCCAGGCGCGGCCGCCGAAACCCAGACTCGGGGCTTCCCCCTCTCCTGAGTCGTCCCCCCTTCTACTCGTAGTCATCTCCTCCCCGCGCTCTTGACCGAACGACAGAGAGAAAGGAGGATTGGCTGTATCGCGGACGAACTGCAACGTGAATAGGCTTGGGTTCTTTTGAGGTGGAATTCTGGAGAGCTTTTAAAAACTTGGGGTTGAGGTCGCCTGTTGGAAATTCAGCAGGAGGGGAAATTATAGAAGCTAGTCGAGGTCTTTATTGCTAACAAGAAGAAAGAGACGTCACTTTTTTAAATTCGAAAATATATGTGTGTCACATTTGGCCAGGAGGGACCGAGAGAAAGGAAGCACATGTGTGAAAGGAGCGGACAAAATCTAAAAGCATGGGAAAGAAATTGAACAATTATCTAAAGTCTTCAGGGGCGGCGGCAGCACAAAGTACAGGTAAATCTTCATCCGTTTTGGGGCGCTATGGTTTGTGCACCTGTGTAAGACGATTGGAAGGAAGGCGAAGCTCCAGTCGCCCAAGGCTAAATGCATGATATAGCTACTTGGGACTTTTGTAGTTGCTGTTGGTGGCTTTGCTGTTATACTTTTTAAATGGATTGGTTTTGCATGTTTTTCTTGGATGACTGATTAACGCGTTGACGCATGGTTGCTTCAGGGCTTCTAACAGGTTGTTCTGGTTGAACTCCCTGCCGAGAATTTGCCTTTCCATCCCAGATATACTGAATCACAATCTATATTTTAACAAGATCTCCCAAGTGATTACTATGTATGATAAGTGCTGTACAGTAGAGCAGTGGTTCTCAAAATTTATCATATGTAAGAATCACCTGGGGGTCTTGTTAAAATGTAGATTGTGAGTCAGTATATCTGGGGTGGAAAGGCAGCTTCTCAGCCAGGGGTCCAACCGGAATGAACCAGTTGGAAGCCCTGGTTTGCCCTGAGCTGGGGTGGAAGGGGTTGTGTTTTTCTGGAATCATCTCTGTTTTTTAAATAACTTGGCCTTTTGTAGCATGCAGCCATGCTCAATACTGCTAACATAGATCTTAATTGTTTCTAGGAGGTCACCATTTTACAAGTTCGTTTAGGGCTTCAAGGAACCCTGATGGCGCAGTGGTTAAAGCGCTCCGCTGCTAACTGTAAGGTTGGAGGTTGAAACCCACCAGCCTCTTCAGAAAGATGTGGCAGTGGGCTTCCGTAAAGATTAAAAAAACAAACCAAGCCTGGTGGGGTGGAGTGGATTCCGTTAATAGCGGCCCTGTAGGATAGAATAGAACTGTCCCATAGGGTTTCCAAGGAGCGGCTGGTGGATTTGAACTGCCAACCTTTTGTTTAGCAACCAGGCTCTTAACTAATGTGCCATCAAGGCTCCCTATAAAGGTTACAGCCTTGGAAATCCTGTGGGACAGTTCTACTCTGTCTTATAGGGTTGCTATGAGTCGGAATCGACTTGATGGGAGCGGGTTTATAGGGCTTCAAAATTCAGCTTTCTTCACCTTTTGGAGTCCAGATAGTCTAGAACAGTTTAAGCATTTCATTTGAGTTACTTGTCAAAAGACAGCTTCATCCGCATGGGTGTTAGAAAATACGTGGCAGATTTCGCTCGTTATCGTTTGGACTGGCTGGAAAATTTTCTATGGTTTTTTTTTTAAATTGTGGTGAAAATATATACAACAAAACTTGCACCGATTCAGTAATTTCTACGTGTATTTTTCAGTGACATTGATTACATTCTTCACCTACAGGCTCTTTATGAAAGTCTGCTACTCAGATTTCTTTCTTTAGAGTCTTCAGAGCAGTGCTTGACCTTTTTTTTTAAGTAGGTGTAAAAGGAAGAGGTCTATCCACATGGAAGATTATTTAGCAAAATAATTAATGCATAGGGAATGTCATATGTTGGCCTGTGCAACTCTGCATTTTGTCTGAAGGTGGCACTAAACAGCATTTTGTGGGAAAACGTGGCACATTAACCTCAAAATTTGAGGAAGATTCTTTGGAAATCCTCAAGTTTTTCTTAATCACCACTTGTTTATTTGAAATCTGTAAGTTTAAATAAGCACCTCTTACCCTGCTTAATTCTCTCTGTAAGATAAAATTAGAATGGTAAAGTTTATGAAAAGTACTGAACCAAATATATGTTATTATTGTAGTTTTAGTGACCCGAGGGCCCGCAGTGTTGCAGAAAAAGCATAGAAGAATGGAAAAAGGGGAGGATTGTGGTATTTGATATTATAGGATGTGAGACTGGTAGTAATCCTACCCACCAGGTTTGTTACAAAGCAAATGTTCCTTATCGTTAAGAGTACTCTTCTGTTGAAAAACTGCCTTGTAGAATTGGATAGCTCTATACAATATCTTCAATAAATATCTAATGCAGGTCAGAGAAAAAAGGTGAAAATATGAGAGTAATTATTTTAAGAAAAAGACAATGTTTGAACTGTTGTGTCTTGTATATCTGTAGAATTTATTCCTTGTAAGAATGCTGGATGATATTCTTCTAAATTGTCCTCGAATGATAGTACTCTTTTATATTCACTGTCTGAAAAGGCATGTTTCTATCTCCCTGCTAGCCATCACTGGATGTTAACAATATATATTTGTTTATATTTTGTCAATATAGTAACTGAAAAGAATATCTCATGAGTCGGAATCGACTCGATGGCAACAGGTTAATGGGTTTTGGTGAATAAGAAAGTTGAACATTTTGCTAGTTCATATCCTTTGCTCATTTTTTCATGGGTTCTGAATGGATTTCTCTTCTTTGATCCATTTACTTATTACCATACTGTTTTAATTATTGTAGCTTTATCATATATTTTGGTACCTTCTTTTTAAAAAAGTTGTGGGCTCTCCTTTTGCATTTTCTCTTTCAGGTGAAATTTAGAATCATCTTTTTACAAAAAGGCCTACAGAAAGTTTTGTTAGGGTATAGTTTTTGATTGCATTGAATTTATAATTTAGAAGAGAGGGCTTTTGGAGTTTTTCCTTCTGGGAAAATAGGCTTATCTCCCTGTTCTTTTAGAATTTTTGTCGTGAAATACGTCATTGAGATGCACAGTTTTTAAAAAAAAGAATTTGTGTACACTACTTAATAGAACTTCACAAGTTCCTTAGAAGCCCTTTGTGTGCCTCCGTCTTGAAACAAAGCATTTCCCACCTCCATCGCCATGGTTATCCTGGATTTTGTCTTAATTATTGCTTGCTTTTCCTTATATTTTTATCACTTATATGTGCCCTTAACCAACATATTGTTTACTTTTGCCTAGTTTTGAGCTTTATTTAATTATATATTCTGTGAGTTGCATTTGTCTGGCATTGTTTCTTAGGTTCATCCATGTTGAAGTGTGTAATTCAGTAAATCAGATACTTTTTGGTCTCAGGATTCTGTTACACTTTTAAAACCATCTTAAATATTAAAAGTGATAAAATTTTAAAATATATATTTATTGCTACATTTAAAAATAGTAGTAAACCTACTACATCTTAACATAAATAACATTTTAATGAAAATTAACTGTTTTCCCAAACAAAAAAAATCAGTAGTGAGTTGCATTGTTTTATGTTTTTGCAAATATCTTTAAAATCTCATTTAATGATTGGAGTTTCATGTCTGTTTCTGCATTCAGTCTATTGTAATATATTGTTTTAGTTGAAGTATGTGAAGAAAATCCAGCCTCACCCAGCTGTATAGTTGGAAAAGGGAGGAATACTATAGCTTTTTCAGGTAATTATAAATATTCTTCTTTGATACTCATCAAAACCTAACAGTTTAGATTAGCTGCAGTGTAGCATTTCAGACCATAATCAGACCACATCAATGGACTTTTCATATTCTGTGATGTTAAAATTCTTTGGTCTGTCTTGCACTGTGAAGGAATCTTTCACACACACGTTGATCATTTGGAAAATATTGGCTCACTGAATTATGCAGATTTTAATGATGACACATTTCATAATACAGTATTTTAAAAAATCATGTACATTAGCATCACCACTGTGGGAACCACTGCTGTATTTTATTCTGTATAAACAGCCAAGTTTGGGCCATTAAAATTAGTGCTGCCATAACATTCTTGTTCACGTCTTCAAGTAGATATACCGTAAAATCTGCAAAAACTGAAACCTGTGTAAGGGGGAAACCGGTCAGAGAAGGAAAACTCAAATATTTTCCCCTATAAATGAACGTTAGAGAAGCAGTGACTGCATCCCGTCACAGGCATAGATCTTGTGAGACCTGGAAAAACAAAGCAATCTCATCGAGCTCCAGATCTCACAGATTTCATTGTACAGTATATAGTACTTTTACTAGGGCAAATTAGTAGTGGAATTGCCGGGTCACTGGAAGAATATATGCATGTTCAACTTTATTAGGTAATGTAACTTTGCAAAAATGATAGTTTTGAGTTATACTCCACCAATGGTGAATGTAGCCTCTCTTTGCTCCCCCTTCTCTCCACATATGGCATTATCCAACTTTTAAATTTTTGCCAGTCTGGTGGAAGTGAAATAGTATACTATTGTAGTTTTAAATTGCATTTTTATAATTGGATGACTTAAAGAAGTTGGTCATCTTTTCATATGTTAATTGTCCATTGAATGTTTTCTTCTGTGTAATGTTTAATCATTTTTTTCTACCTTTTTTATTGGGTGATTGTTTTTTCTTATTAAATTGTAGGAGTTTAAAATATATATACAGCGAAACCTGTGAGAGCCAGAACTTCACAAGACTGTCTTGTTTTTGCAGGTCTCTCAAGTTTTCTGCCTTTGACAGAGTACAGTCTTAACCACTTTTCTATCACTTGTTTTAGTGGAAAATATTTGAGTTTTCCTTCTCTGATAGGTTTTCACCTTACACTGGTTCTGGCTTTTGCAGGTTTTACTGTATATACAAGTTGATAAGCTCTTCTTGTTGATAAAAAAATATTAAATTTATTTATTTAAGCAATTAAAAAGTATGTAAAGGTAACATCTCTTTCTTCCCTGTAGCTATCTAACCCAGTCCCCACTTCCCTATCTCCTGTTGTTAGCTGATTTTGAGTCAGTCTCTGACTCATGGCAAGCCCATGCACAGTGGAACTAAACGCTGCCCAGTCCTGTGCCATCCCCATAATTGGTTGTGGTTTGGACCAGTGTGATCCATAGGGTTTTCATTGGCTGATTTTCAGTAGATCACCAGGCCTTTCTTTTTTTTTTTTTTAATCGTACTTCAGGTGAAGGTTTACAGAAGAAATAGTTTCTCATTAAACAGTCAGTACACATATCGTTTTATGACATTGGTTAACAACCCCACGATGTGTCAACCCTCTCCTTTCTCGTCCTTTTTTTTTGTGAAAATATACATAGCCGAAATATACATACAGCATCCATTTCAAAAATTTCTACATGCACAGTTCAGTGACATCAATTACGTTCTTCCAGTTGTACTTCTGTTCTCACTTTAGATGGTTTACAGAACACTAAAGTAGTTTTTTTTTTTTTTCTCATTAAACAGTACACGTTGCTCTATGACAATGGTCAACAACCTCACAACACATCAACACTATCCTTACTCAACCTTGGGTTCCCTATCACCAGCTTTCCTGTCCCTTTCTGCCTTCTGGCCCTT
>NW_004444003.1:13512586-13539393 GCF_000243295.1 Trichechus manatus latirostris | reverse complement strand
AGAGGTCTCATACAATATTTGTCCTTTTGTGATTGACTTATTTCACTCAGCATAATGTCCTCCAGTTTCATCCATGTTATGAGATGCTTCACAGATTTTCATCGTTGTTCTTTCTTGTTGCGTAGTACTCCATTGTGTGTATGTATCCATTCATCTGTTGATGGGCATCTAGGTTGTTTCCATCTTTTTGCTATTGTGAACAATGCTGCCATGAACATGGGTGTGTCACCAGGTCTTTCTTTATCGTTAGTCTTCAGTTTGGAGGTTCTCCTGAAACCTGTTCAGCATCATAGCAAAGTGCGAGCCTCCTGACAGCCTGATGGTGGCTGCGCAGAAGGTGCCTTGGTTGGGAATCAAACCTGGTTGCCTGCATGGAAGGTGAGAATTCTACCACTGAACCACCTTGTTGCCTGTTAAAAGCAGTAAACCAGTTGCTGCCAAGTCGATTTTGATTCATGGCAACGTCGTGTGTCAGAGTTGAACTGTGCGCCATAGGATTTTCAGTGGCTGATTTTCTGGAGGTAGATCACCAGGGTTTTCTTCTGAGGTACCTCTGGGTGGACTCGAAACACCAGCCTTTCATTAGTAGCTTAGTGCATTAACCATTTGCGCCACCCAGGGAATCCTGTTTAGTATACCGCTTTTCCTTTTAGTGCTTTTTGATTACATAAATATATATTTTTATATTCTCCCTTCTTAAGCTGAAGGTGGCATTGCTATCTTCCACTTATTAGTGTATTCTGGAAATCTTCCCAAATTAGTAAACAAGACACGTTCTCAGGGTTTTTTTGTATGTAATATTCCACTGTGTGGCTATACCAGTTTTTTCAGTCTGTACTAGATGGATCATTTGATTATTTCTAGTCTTTTGCTGTTAAAAATAATAGTGCATTGAATAACCCTGTATAGTTGTCATTTTTTATGTGAGCAGGTATAACTGGGATTGCTGAGTCAAAAGAAAACTTTTGAAATTTTGACAAATATCTTCGTGGGATTTTGCCACTCTTACCTGGAGTGATGGTTATCCCACAGCCTCCATAGCAGAATGCGTTGCCAAACTTGTGGATTTTTGATTATCTGATAAGTGAAAAGTAGTATCTCAGTTTAGTTTAAATTTGTATTTTATTATAGGTAAAGTTGCGCATCTTTTTGTATCTTTAAAGACTTTTTTTTTTTTTTTTTGCTTAAACTTTTTGTGTTCTTTGTTTTGTATTGAGTTGTTGGACTGTAGGATTTCATTACATACTCTGAATGCTAACCCTTTGGTAGTTAAATGTGTTGCAAATATCTTTTCTTTCTTTGTGGTGTTTTCTGATGAGCAGAAATTCTTTATTTTTATAGTTGAATTTATCAATCTTTTCCTTGACAGCTTGCGCTTTTTGTGATCTAAGAAATCCTTCTCTACCCCAAGATTGTAATGAAATTTTTCTATATTTTCTTCAAAAACTTTTAAATTTTCATTTCATGTTTATGTACTTGGAATTGATATTTGTGTATAGTGTGGAGTATAGATGCAGTTTAACTTTATTCTCATGTGGATAGCCAGTTGTAGAATTTGCAAGTAAATCCCCTTGGGACTGAAGTTTTGTTGGTGGAAGATTTTAGACTAGTGGTTTAACTTATTTAGTTGTTACAAGGTTATTCTGACTTTTTTTTTTTTTGGTCATGTTTGGTAAATTAGAATTTTCTAGGATTCTGCCCATTTATCTAAACTTTAGTATTTATTTCCACAGAGTTGTTAAAAATGCTCTTAACTATCTTTAATGTCTGAAGCATGTGTAATTATGGCTCCTGTTACATTTCTTATATTGAGTATTTGTATCTCCCTCTCCACCCCACTTTCTCTTAATCCAGCTTGTCCATGGTTTATCAGTTATGTTAGTTTTTTCAGTGAATCCTTTTTGGGCTTTGTGATAATCTCTATTGTACGTTTCTTTTTTATTTTTTCACTTACTAAACTTTTATTTTGAGATAATTGTAGATTCACATACAGTTGTATGTTTTGCGTGTGTCTTTTAAAGGGCATCTGTTGAAATTTTTTTAAATGCAGTTTAAAAATATTTTCTTTTAGCTGGAACGTACAGTCCATTTATATTTAATGTAATAGTCTTTGTAAAAATAGCATGGTGGAGGCGTCTGACCTCTTCGTCTGACTTCACAAGAGGAGGAAGAGAGAATCATTGTCAGCATCAGCAGCCCAAGGCTGATAGCTATGAGGCAGAGGTCAGACATACCTCCTCTCTCCAACCTTTTTACCAGTTCTGACAGCATTTGTCCCTCCCATAACATATTCTGCTTCTCTGCTGGGTTCGAAAATTTGTTGCAGTGGCCACACAGAACTCACAGACCATACTGACGATTATGGGGTTTATTAGGAAAGTAACAGGTTACAGTTCAAGATCAGGAAATAGTCAGGATACAGTCCTTTGATTAGGACAGCCTTTTCTCAGCCATGCTCACAGGCAGGCGTTTCTCTGGCCCTTGGCCCCTCAGCCCAGCCTTTGCCCTGCTTAGGCAAATGTTACAAAGCTCTTTAGCTCCACCAGTAAGTGCCAGGGGGCACCCCACTCCACCAGGAAGCCTAGGCCCAAAGGCACTCAGCTCTTATTCCATAGACTGAGAAGCCCACTGCGCTCCCTCCTGCCGGTCTCCTGGTTCTGTTGCCACTGCTTCTCACTCTTGCTACTACTCCACCACCATCTCTCTCTGTATTCCGTCTTACAGCTCTCTCTCTCTCTGTCTTTCTGTCTCCTCTGTCTAGGAGGGTCTCAGCACTGGGACCCCTGGTCAAAAGGACGTGCTCTGCTCCTATCTCCTCTTATTGGGGGTAGTCAGGTTTCCCTCTACTCGGGGATTGGCTCTCTTTTAAGCCTAGCAGGATGGCACAACTGACCAATTCCCTCATTAGGGTTCCATACACTTATTTGCATGATCCTACCCCCCCCCCCACAGGGTATCGTGCACCTTATTACATTATTAGCAAGCTATCCAATCCCTTCGTGGGCCACAAACACCTGATTTGCATAGCCCCACCTAGTCATTTGGTGAGAGTTACAAAGACTATGGCTAGAAGGGCCATATTAAGCAATTCACTGCACTGCACTGCACTCTAATTTTGCTACTTGTTCTAAATATAGTATATTTATTTCTTCTTTTATCCTTCTGTTTTTCGTATATACTAGTCTGGAAGTTGTATTTTCTGAACTGTGTATTTTTGTTTGATGATTATCCTAGAAATATCATGCATGTATCCTTGACTTTGCATGATCTAAAATTAACAGTACCTTAACTTACTCTCAAATAATACAAGGACCTTAGAACTTTAACTTTATTTAACCCCTTCATGACTTATATGTTATTATCATAGGTTTTAATTCTTTTTTTTGTTGTTGTTGTAGTACTTTAGATGAAGTTTTACAGAACAAATAGTTTCTCATTAAACATTCAGTACACGTTTTATCACATTGGTTAACAACCCCACGGCATGTCAACACTCTCCCTTCTTGACCTTGGGGGACTTTTTTTTTTTTTTGGCAAAAATATACATAGCCATAAGATACACCATTTCAAAAATTTCTACATGTACAATTCAGTGACATCGATTACATTCTTCCAGTTGTGCTGCTATTCTCACTGTCCTTTTCCAAATTATTCCATCACCATTTTCTTCAACTCATTGCCCCCTAGACTTCCCATCAGATCTTTTGAGCTGCTGTTGTCAATTTGATCTCACATAATTTTTTTGGTACTTTAGGTGAAGGTTTACAGAATAAATAGTTTCTCATTAAACAGTTAATACAAATATTGCCCTATGACAATGGTTAACAACCCCACAACATGTCAACACTGTCCGTTCTCAACCTTGGGTTCCCTATCACCCACTTTCCTGTCACCTCCTGCCTTCTAGTCCTTGTCCCTGGACTGCTGTGACTCATTAGTCCCATTTTGTTTTATGGGTGTTTTAATTCTTTACTTTAAAAAATTCCTACCAGAGGGGAAACCTGTTGAGAATTGTTGGTGTGTCTTATAGTCAGTGCTTGTTTACATTTTCCACATTTTTATAACTTTCCCTGTTTTTAATTGCTGCTTTTATCATAGGCCATCAATCTGGGATTGTTTTCCTTCTGCTTAAAGCACATCCTTTGGAATGGCTTTAATTGTTAATGAACTCTCTCAGTTTCACCTGAAAATGTCCTTATTTCATTCTCGTTCTTCAAAGATGTTTTTGCTGTGTATAGACATTTAGGTTGGCAATTGTTTTCTTTTAACATGTTGAAGGCCGCTATCTTCAGCTTCCATGATTGCTATTGAAAAGTCAGCTGTCAGCCTGTCCATTCTTTTTCTTTGTTAATTCCTTTTACTCTGGCTGCTTTTAATAGTTTTTTCTGTATTTGTGGTTATGTCTTTTTGTTGTTCTTGATACTTAGTTTTTTTTAATCTTGATTATATTTGCTAAAAGATCATTTGTTTTATTATTAGTCTTTTCAAAGAACCAGCTTTTGCTTTTATTGATTAAATCAATTGGCTTCTTGTTTTTAAATTTGGTTTCTGTTTTTTAAATTACTACTTTTATCTCAAGAAATGTGTCTGGAGTATACGTTTTATTTTCTCCCAATAAGGTTTTGCTAACATTTAACTGGAGAACTAAATCCCTTGCTAATATTCTGTATAAAGACTTGCTACGCTCCTTGGCATGGTGAAATAGACCCTGGTTTAGAACCTTTGATGTACACCTGCTCCCTCGTTAAGAGAAAAAATACCAAGACAGTAACTCCTGAAGCCTACTTTGTCTAGTGGAGGTGCCATCTACTTCACCCTGTGGATGTCCCCTACTTCACTGTGAGCTACCTCTCAAATAGGTCTGTTCTTTGCCCAGGGCATTTGGGGTGGGATATGTCTAAGAGTGGTAGCAATAAAAATCATTTTTGTTCTCACATGGATGTCACTTTATTTTGCCATATGTAATATTCAAGAAAATCCAAAGGAAGGACTTAAAAATATAATGCTCCTGAGAGAAATTTACTCCTTGGATTTTCTTATAAAAGGGACAAAACTACTTAACACTACCCTACAATAAATACGGTAATGAGTTTGATGTAGCCATTATATTGCATGCTGATAGTTTGGTGCTAAAGCACAAATCAGTAAACTCTGTTTGATGAGAACAGTGGCCTAAAAAAGTCACCATATAAAGTCAGATATGTTTCTAACATGAAAAAGTAAAAGGTGCATAATCTTGAATGTAAAAAATACTGTCTCCAAGAAATCTGTTGACTTTTTACACAGCATAGCTAGAGAGAGAAAACAAAATTTGATAGGTGTAAGATACATCTGTTTGCTTATACAAAAATACTTCTTGCAATCAGATTGGATTTTGAGAATTAAAACAGTCTTCAAAAATTTAATATTAAACTCAAAAGTATGCAAGCCAATTAAGTAAAAAAAATTTCAGTAAATAGTATAATTCATTTTAACCCAACCAAACCTGTTGCCATCGAGTTAATTCCAACTCATAGCAACCCTATAGGACAGAGTAGAACTGCCCCATAGGGTTTCCAAGAGCAGCTGGTGGATTTGAACTGCCGATCTTTTGGTTAGCAGCCAAGCTCTTTAACCACGGTGCCACACTAAGTGATTTTGCTATTTAAAAAGTCATGTAATTAGTTGATCTACATGATGATCCTTTATTAAAGTAATTGGCTTTGTGAGTTCAGACTTTTCTATGTGTTTTCTGTATATACACACAATAATGGTAAAGATTCTATAAGATCTACTAATTAGGTATTTCTCTAGCAAATGCAGATACCCCGTTGCCATAGAGTTGATTCTGACTCAGACTGACCCTATGGGACAGAGTAGAACTGCCCTGCAGGGTTTCCAAGGCTGTAAATCTTTAGGGAAGCAGACTGCCGCATCTTTCTCTGCAGAGCAGGTGGTAGGTTGGGTTCCAACAGCCCGAGGCTTAACCACTGCGCCACCAGGGCTCCGCCCCAAATGCAGATGTAGTACGGTAAATACATCTGGATATCCTAGGTTACTTCGTTTAAAGATAATGAGTGGAAAGTAAAGGTGTCCTTAAATCAGACAGATATTTCACCAACACTACCTCTTCCATTCGATTTTTATTTTTGGTGAGTGTCTTGGTTAAGACTGCATGGCTTAGTGGAGGGGTGAGCACCGTGATCCGTATTCCAGGTCCATCCTTCTTCTGTCAGCATCTCATGGGTTTGAATATTCAAAACATATTCAGTAGGCCTTCTATTATTGTAAATTAAAAAACAAAACCTTAAGTAAAGCCCCGTGAAACCGAGGCCAGTGAGGCTACATAGATGATAGTGAAAACGCTCTGTAGGGGCAATGAGCTAGAATAAATTGGAGGTCGCTGCACTGAAAAGAACATGAGTTTTGAATTAGACCTGGGATTTGTAATCTGGCATCATTACAGGGTGCCCACAGGCTAGACACTAAAGGAAACGGAAGCTTGGAGAAGTATTTGTAAAATAAAAATCAAATCATCCACCTAACGGAGTTATTGTGAGACTTAAAAGAACAAAGGACTAAAGACATGTTGATTCCCAAATTCTAGAGAAGAATAAATCAAAGCAAGCCTTTCGTTACTGATTATACCACTGTCTGTGGTAGGGCCCTGCGCGCCCCAGGCTCGCGGAGTTCAGAGCTTGGCTGTACCTCCCTCGCATGTTTACTTTCGAAAAGTGCCGCCTCACTGCGCCGCGCGCCAGGCCCCTCGCTGCCTACACTGGCCTCTGCTGGTGCGGGAGGGGGCGGGCCAGGCTGGCTCCGCAAAGGCAGAGCACCCCTCCCCCGCGAATCATGAGGTAAAGAAGGGAGGGGCTGGGCATGGGGAGGGGGTGTTTTCTTTGACTGACAGTAGTTTAGACCCAGCTGCCGCGTCTTCTGGCAGGTGTTTGAAGGACACCTTTTAACACCTGCTGCTTGGGGCTGAGCCTTTCTACTGGAGGTGGCTTTTCTCTACAGCACGGGGTGAGAAAGAGACTGGGAGAAAATGGACAGAGACTGTAGAGTTTCTTAGCTTCAGTTGGGGTGTTTGGAGTGAAAGCTTTAGTCAGGCAAAGTCAGATCTCTGCTGCTGAGACCAGGTGATGACCAACACGTTTGTATGGTACTTCAAAGTGTTCAGAGCACCTTTACTTACAATAAGTACCTCATGGGATTATCAGAGGAGTTAAATGAAGTGTATGACAGCGAACTCTTGTAGAACTGCTGGAGCGATGGTATTACTTCTTAACGGCACCTTTTTTGTGTAGACTTGCAACATTTTAGGTCATCTTCTGAAATGAAAAACTGATTGCATATGGACTTTTAAATTCAGTGGTATCTTGGTTTTTATTGTATTTGTGCATGATCAGCTTGACTTTAGAAAACATTTAAACTTTATTAATGATTATTTAAAATTTCAGATAATACATAAAGTTGTAAATAACAAGGCAAAAATTACCTGTAATTTCCCCAACCCAAAGATAACTTCAGGTATTTACTGTGGTGCTAGGTGCTCTGCTGGACACTGGAGGATTATGGTGAACAAAATAAACACCGTATCTGCCATTATGATCGTTGCATTCCAGTGGAGAAGATAGGCCCCCAAAAAGTAAATTGACAAAATTATTGCATGTTGTAATGAGTGATTTAAAGGAAACATTTAGGTGGGGTGATCATAGGTTTATCTGAGGAGAGAACTTTTAAGTTTCCCTAAAGCAAGAGAAGGAACTAAGCCATGGGAAGAATGGGAGAAAGAACATTCCAGTCAGAAATAACAGCATGTTCAAAGACCTTAACACAGGAAGGTGCTTGAAGCGGAAAGATCAGTGTCACCAGAATTTAGTAGTGGAAGATGAAGTGTAGGAAGAAAGCAGGAACCAGATTATGCATGATCATGGCAAGGAGTATGGACTATATTCTGAGTGCAAAGAGAAGCCACTAAAGCATTTTAAATAGAGATGTGAAGTGACCTGAAAAAGGAATGAATTAATTCATTTATTTTTTTATTTTATTGTTGTACTTGAAGTGAAAGTTTCCAATTCAAATTAGTCTCTCATACAAAAATTTATACATACATTTTTATGTGACCCTAATTGCTCTCCCTATACTGTAACAGCATGTTCCTCCTTTCCACTCCTGATTTCCCGTGTCCATTCAACCTGATTAATTTATTAAATAAATATTTGTTAAAGTGTTTTTAGGAAACCTTGATGGAAAGTCATAACAGTTCTGTGAGAAAGATAGCATTGTGCGTTTGCCTCGTGTATTTGTCTTGTTTTATGAGTGCTTATATCAAGAAGGTACTAGTTACCAATATAGCTGACCAAATTTCTTAAATGCCCTTTGTGTGTTTGAAAGGATATATATTCTTTAATTGCTAGGCACAGAGTTCTGCATATAAAATAAGCTTTTTAAAAATTTTGTGGTTCAAGTCTTAATTTCATAATTTTTTTTAGTTAAAATCTTCCACTATAATTGTGGATTAATCAGTTTCTCATTGTAATTATGACAATTTTTGTGTTATTTATTCTTTAGCTGTATTGCCCAATGCATTCATCCTTGAAGAATTTAAATCTCACTTCATAGACTTAAATTTAGTCATGATGTAATATTTCTCCCTAATTAAAAAATTAATTTTAAATAAAGCAAACAGAAAAGATTATAGACAAAGGATGAATAATCCATCAGACTTTTTAGTAGTAGTACTAAAAGCTGGAAAACAATGAAATAATGCTTTTAAAATTATCTACAATAGAATTTTATTTGCAGCCAAACTATCAGTTAAATGTAAGAGTGGAATAAAAACAATTCATCTGGCGTGGTTGTTATTCAGGAAGCCTCTCTACCAAAACATTAACCAAAAAAACCCAGGGAGGAAGAAGATCTGAGAAAACAGCTGGAATAAGTAATTTGCCCAAGGTTACACATTTTGGCAGTAGTTTTAGAGAGCTCAAGTCCACACTGAAGCCAGAGGACATAGTGCTTCAAGAAGAATGTCTCTTAAAAAAAAGAAAGAAACTGCTATTAAAAAAAAAAGAAGTTTCATGTGTTTGAATGTATTCAGAGGAGATTTTTAGTTCTCTAGAAGAATATCAGGCTGAATTAGTGATTGATAACTGAAAATTAAGCAGAGGCAATTTTAAATTCAGGAAAACAAACCACTGTGTAAGTAAGGAAATTGATTACCCTGTGTGGCTCAGCCATGTTTAATACATACGTAAGTGGTGAAATATAGCACTATGAGAGTATGGAAATTTTTTTTGTATGTTTGTCTTAGTGTGTGTGTATGTTGGGGGGGATGTTTTTCATTAAAGGAGTATCTAAATTTAATTTTTTACAGGTATTTTGTTTAGAAATACAGAGTTTACCAGAACAAACAGCTAAAATTGAAAGTGGTTGCTGCAGAGGAATGGAAATAGGGACTCCCTGGGAAGGTGGGGGCAAGAACCTGAGAAACTTAATGATATGTGGTTTTTTATTTAGTGTATTTGCCTTGTTAAAACTTATTTTTTAAAAGAAGGGAAAACAAAAGGAAGAAAGATCAAGTAGCTTGCTGAAGCTCACAAAACTAGAAGGACCAAGGCTCAAAACTTTGTCCTGCTTTTATCACATGTTTGTTGTACTCCCACCCTTCATTCTGAGGAGATTGTCCTGAACACAGTTGTTTCACATATAGTTCTGAAATAGTGCTCTAATTGTTAACGAATACTCTCATAGGTGAGTACTGGTTTTTAGAAATCTTTTCCTAAGATCCATAGCTACTGTGCAGAGCTGTATGTATAACAGGACCATGGTAAATATCTGGGGAATACTAGTGGAGAATGATTAATGAAACCTGGAAAAAATCAGAGAAGTTAAATCCTGCCTGGCTTTAAATAGACAAAAGGAGGAGAGGGGACAGGAAAATTAGAATATATTTTAAGCTTCAAGTTTTTGCAAAAGTTATTTTTTTGTGCTTGCTTGCTAATAAGTACTAGGATAAATGTCTCTATACATGGCAACAAATTTTTTAAAAATTTAATTAATGAGTGCCAATGCACAATGCCTCATACCTAACAGGCCTCACTAAAGCAGTTTGTAGAGTCAACAGGGTTAGAACTGAAAGGAACCTTCGAAAGGTGAGTACAACTAAATGAGGCCTTACTAAAAAAACCCAAAAAACCTGTTGCTGTAGAGTCGATTCTGACTCATAGCAACTCTGTAGGACAGAGTAGAACTGCCCCATAGCGTTTCCAAGGAGTGGCTGGTAGATTCAAACTGCAGACCTTTTGGTTAGCAGCCGTGGTTCTTAACCACTGTGCCACCGGTGCTCCTAAATGAGGCCTTAGAGAGTATAAATAAGTCCATTAGATAGTATGTTTTCATCTGCCAATAAAAGTCATTTAAACAATAAGGAGCATTTAATGTATCATTTATCAAAAAGTTCAGAGGTAGAGTAGCTCCAGTTTAATTCAACACTTCAAGGACTTCATCAAGAATCTTTCTTTCCATCTATTTTATTCCATCTTCAGTAATCAATTGAAGATGCAATTGATCTATTGACTAATCAGTTCCCTCTTGGTTACAAGGAGTTCCAGGCAACACTTCCTCAGACAAGGTCCTAAAGTTTAAGAAGATGGAGGCAGTAGGGTGTATCTTTTCCACCTGTCCTTCTGTAAGAAGACATTCCCAGAATTTTCTGTAGACTTCCATTCACATCTCATTGCTAGAATTGAGTCACATTTTTACTCCTAAAACAATCACTAACCAAAGGGAGTGAAATTACCATAATGGACTTAGAGTAACTAAGATCTCCACCGTACCCCCCCCCCGCCTCAATATAGCTGCTTTTTCTAGAAAATCTTTAATATGTTCACACATTTCTACCTCAAATCCTTTTTGAAAAAAGGTGTAGTCTTTTTTTAAGTTCATTTTCTAATTGTTTATTTTTAAAAATATTTTTTAGGTGAAAGTTTACACAGCAAATTAGATTCCCATTCAACAATTCTACTCAAATTGTTCTATGACATTGGTTACAGTCCCTGCAATGTGTGAGCACTCTCAACCATTTCCGCCCCCCCCCCCACCCCGTTTCCATCCATCTAGTTTCCCTGCCCCTACTTGCCTTCTTGTCTTTGCTTTTAGGTAAATGTTGACCATTTGGTCTCATATAGGTTAATTATTTAAAGGAGCATGTTCCTCATGGGTGTTACTGCTTATTTTATAAGCCAATCTATTAAATTGGCTGAAAGGTGACCTCCAGGAGTGACTTCAGTGTCAGGTTAAAAGAGTATCTTAAGGCAATAATCGCGGAGGTTCCGCTAGTCTCTTTCAGGCCAGTAAAGTCTGGTCTTTTTTATGAATTTGAGTTTCATTCTACATTTTTCTCCAATTCTATCTGGGACCTTCTGTTGTGTCCTTGATCGGAATGGTCGCTAGTGGTAGCTGGGCACCATCTAGTTCTTCTCGTCTCGAGCTAGAAAAGGCTGTGGTTTGCGTGGGCCAGTTAGTTCTGTGGATTAATTTCTTTCTTGAGCCTCTGGTTTCCTTCACTCTGCTTTGCTCCAGATGGGAAGAGACCAGTAGTTGTATCTTAAAAAGGTATACTCATAAACTCTACATGCTATTTTTTGTAAAACATTGAAATCCTCAAATAATAATTGTCTAGAATACAGTCTTGTAAGTTTCTTGATGAAAGCTGAAAACTTTACCATCTTATCTGTTTCTGTGCTCCTTTTATTCTTCTCCTGCTTCCTACCTTGATCAGTCATGTTAAACTACTTACAATTCCATAAGTGTATCTTGTTTATACTTCTTTGCCTTTGCTCACAATATTTCTGCTGCCTAGAAAATGTACACAGTATTGCCATTTGTCAGCTTCCTTATCATTTGGATACCTACTTAGATTTCAATTATTAGTGCCTCTATGGAAACTTTCTTGACACAACCCATCCCCATGAAATTGGTTGTGACTCTATGTCCCCACTATATCATGTGCTTGTAGTAGTGGTTCTTTACAAGTTTATCTTCCTTTTCTAGTCTAAGAGCCCTTTCATTGTAGAGCCTGTTTCTCATTTGTCTTGCTAAATCCAGGGTCTATAGCATAGTAATAGATACATAGTAGTCACCACTAATAGTTTCGTTTAATGAATGGATTAATCATACACTACTAACATTTAGGGGTGGAGAGAGATTTTATTTGTTTTCTGCTTGGTTTTATTTTTTCCAACCAATGGAATATGGATATGATTCTGTAATCCCTATTCTTCATTTTGAAAGTTTTTTTTTTTCCAATGAGGCAAAAGTGATTCCTATAAGCATAGTTTATTTCTTTGAACAAAATTTCCTTTAGAAGTTAAAGCATACTGGATGAAAAACATTTCAGATTATGTGTGTTACTGCTCAAAAAGAAATTTAGTCCTAAGCTGTGATGACTTGTCAAAAGGAGGAAAATAAACATTACAGAATTATACCTAATGTAAATTAGGTACTCAGGTAATATTTGTTTATATATTACATATGCCATAAATAGAATTACTCACTTTATGATTTTTTTTCTTTTTTCATTTTAGCATTTATGACATTAACAGAGAACAGGACTATGACAAGAATTCTTGGGGTATTCTTGGTGGAAATGAATTAAGACCACCCTCCCAGCTACATTCTCTCTTAGAAAAGATCGACACAGGGTTCATATCAGAAAAGAGTGGGTATTAAAGTCAGTGCTATAAGTTATAAAAAGAAAATTTAATTTTAATTTAGATTACATAAGATGAAAGAAGTTTTAAAAAAAATAATATCCAATATCTACAACTTTTTTATAATCTTTTATCCAAAACTGATAGATGATTAAACTTTCAAATTGCATGAGAGGTACATGTTTAAGGCAAACTGTCAGGTTCCTGTATTTTAAATAATAACACATGCTTGTGTAAGAAAAAACTAAGTTGTAGTAAAATGTGTAAGGGAAAAATATAAGTTCCCCTTTTATCCACTTTCCAATCTCAATAACCATTTATGTAACCACTGTTAAAAGTTTGGTTTCCCATCCTTCTAGATTTTTCTATACACTTTCAAACACATTTTATGTTTTTTCATCAAAATGACATTATATAATGCATGTTGTTTACTCAGTAGTATATAATAGACATCTTTATACATCAGTATATACAGATTTACCCATGTTGATGTGTAATAGTTGCAAAGTGTTCTCTGTTGATGGCGATTTAGATTATCGCCAGTGTTTTTGCTATTATAGATAGTGATACAGGAACATCTTTAATATACATCCTGTGCATTTAAATGCAAGTATTTCTGATAAATAGATTCCTAAAAATGGAATAGTTATAGGGTATAAGGTCTGCACGTTTAAGTTTTTGTTAGGTCCTGCCAAATTATGCTCTAAAAAAGTTGTATTTATCTTAAACTTCCAATCCTTTAATATCTTAAAAGTAAAGATATTACATTTTAGGGTTAAGTGATTAAGGAATGGCCTCTTCCTTCAACATGTAACAAATTGTCTACTTAGACTAGATAAAATATATTGGCATTGATGGTATTAACAGATGTGGGTTGTGGTACTTCTATGGGGAACACTAATAAGGGCCTTAATGGCAGATATTGTTGAGTTCTGGGTGTTTCTGTCTTTGATGAGTGCTATTGTGCTTAATGCTCAAACAGGACATGTGGTCATGAAAATTCTGAGGGAGATGTAGAAGTGATTAGTTTTTGTTAGAATTATTCAGCAATTTAGGCTTGACACCTAAGTTGAATTAGTTCATCTCATCATCTGTTTTCAGACGAGATGTTTATGGAATGGAAAACAAGTGCCTGTGGCATAGCATTAAAAGTTGGTTTATAATTTTCTTACTCCTCTTATTAGAAATTAAGAAGAGATAGAAATGTCCAAAACCAGACAAACTCAGTATCCCTGAGATGAATTTTGAGAAAAAGCGGAGATAAATGCAGAGCAACTTGAGCAGAGTCTGACCTGTGTCAAGCTTGACTTAAATTTTAAGACTGAATCCACAAATAGGGGAGGAATGTGCCAAGAGCCAGGTGACACAGGAGAAAATATTAACTCAGTTTCCAGAGCCATTGTGATTGAACTTACTTTCTCCATATGCTCTTTATTGGTCCCTTGACCCTTTGGTGATCCATGTGACATATAGCTTCTACCTACATTTTATGCCTCTGGGGTTTCTTGGGAAGCTCCTTTCCCATGTATAGTGCATGCTGCTGAAAGGCTAGGGTCTGAAAACTGTTTGAAAAAAACAGGCCTGTTTCCCAAATTACTGTTTTTACAGGGTATTGTATTCGGTGGTGTATCCTGGAGGTATGATTTTGCCAAACTTTTGTCTCTTTTGGCTTTTTTGGGGGGAGTTGGGGAGAGATAGGCTTATATTTCCATGTTTTGCTATGTGTTATTTCGAAGTTGCCTTACTTGCAGTGATTCTCTGTTCACGTGAATATCTCATTGTCAGGTGCCATTGATTGTATGCACTTGTGATCCCACCTGTCATACCCCCAGAGTCCAGAGGGACATAGATGTCCCACATACTGCCCACCAAAAATTCAGAAACACTCAGTGATTCAGCATGCCTTCCATTACTGAAAACACGTGGTACAAAAAAAATTCAAAGCAGAAAATAATTTGGTCACCAAAGGGCGCTAAAGGACACTCTGCATTTTTATAGACGTGTGCTTTTCAAGTTATCTTCTTGGATGTTGTTTTAGGTTTCTTTGTGGAATGATCTCCTCTTCATTTTCTTAATGCTTATATAACCTTGAGTGTTTAAATAAAACAAATGTATTGCTCAGCAAAAATGAAGCTCATATTATTCTGGGCACTAGTTACACTCTTAAAATGAAAGTATATCATGTAAAGAGAGACAGTTTCACTTTTCTAAATAAAATTCTCCTCGTTTATCTCCTCATTTATAGAGCAGAAAACTGTTGTGCTTTCTTGAGAGTATAATTGAGGTAATTTATTACAGTAAAACCTGCAAAAGTCAGAACCTGTATAAGGAGGAGAGACCCCCCAGAGAAGGAAAAGTCAAATATTTTCCACTAAAACAAGAGTTAGAAAAGTGGTAAGACTGCACCCTGTGCAAGGCGGAAAACTTGGGAGACCTGGAAAAACAAGGCAGTTCTATCGAGTTCTGGATCTCACAGGTTTCACTGTAGAAAGTCACGAAAGAGTCAAGATTTGCCGTGGGTTTCCAACAACCTCACTTTTGACATGCTTTTCCGACTAACCATGTAGTCATTATTTTTATAAATATACTGCTATTTGGAGAATACTGACCTAAAGAGGAAGCATTTTTAACTATAAAACGTTTTTGAAATAATATTTAAGCACAAAATAATTCATTTGCTACACACTCTTTGTTGTTTGTGTTAAATCATTAGCTTTTTGTAACCTCTGGAACAGTATTCCCCACACTGCTGTAAATAAAGTGTTCTCTGACCACATACATGTATTTGGGAAACACTGTTAAAAAAGCTAAATAGATTTTTTTTAATTGAATTATTTTTATTGTATTGCACTATTTTATTTTTTATTGCACTATTCCTCACAGTTTTCAGTTTATTGTGGTGCAGCTTGACACTCAAAAGTGGGGATGTATGTTATATTTTGTTTCCCAAGCTTTAGATCTCTGCCTACCATATTAACCTCTTGCAGAATTTAGAGAAGTTGATAAACAATGGAATGTTTATTTCCAGAGCTATGACAACTTTTATCTCTTTTACTGTAAGCAACACAGTTCTCAAATATTGGGCCTCAGAGTATACTTAGATTTTTGGAAATTATATTACCTTCTTAAAAAAATATTAAATATAAACTTTCCAAAATTATAATTTCTAAAGGATTCCTGATTTGTGTTTGGACTAGCAGTGCAGGTTGAATTTACAAATAACCAGGCTTCCCAGTTTTTTTGGAGGAATGCTGCTAAAAAATGCCATAATTTTAATGGTTATCACTGGAGTTTTGCTATTGAAATCTATTCAGTATATCCTCATTTTTTACAACACTAGTATACTAATATTGAAAGAGAAAGTGAAACTGAGCAAAAGTAAAACTAAAACAAAATAAATGTGAATCAGGTATACTGACTTCAGAATATTCTTAAACATTTCATCCTCTTTTCTTTCTTTCCTTGCTATTTACAGTCTTTAATTTTTGATACTAGAAAGTTTTATCAAAGGATTTTAAAATTATCTTGATAATTGAAGTGTTAGAAGGACAGCTTAGTCGAAATTAATTCTACTTAGGTTGTTTTTTCCCCATTTCTGTGATAGGTTTTTTGATATCTTTTGTTCATAATTGTAATTAAAATCCTTTTTTCCTTTAGCTTTTGCACTTTAATGGTATTGAGTTCTAGTAAAAGTAGAAAGCCATGTTAATGTATTTTTTTAATACTATATGGCTTACATTTCCAGAGCTATATGAATTATTCCATTCTTCTTATTTGTAAATAATGGTTGTGTACCTTCCTCCCAGTCTTGGAAAGAGAATAGAGAAAATAGAGAATAATAAATCCAAATGGTTAAATGTTCTGAGCATTCGTTAGGCTCAATTCTTGCTAAAGTGAAGACTTTCAAAATCAAAAGGCTTAAGGGTTCAGTCAAGAGAAATGCTAGATTGAACCAGTAATTCTCATTTAGGAAGTATGCCTCTCTTGGGAGGGACAGACCGGAATTTCTGGGATAACACATAGGTATTGTTTGGAAAAAGTTCTTTCAAAAAAACATAATGTAGTTCTTGTAATTTTTTTCACATTTTCTATTCAAAAAAAGTGTAAAAGTTTTGTAAAATGGGAAAAAAATAATGATTTTATTATACAAAGCATAAGAAATAAAGCTCAGTAGACTTGGCTAGTGAAGAAACCCCAAAGATACAATGATTTTAATGTGTTTAGTGAGGGGATGATAGTAGGCCACTTGAAAGGAATCTAACAGACTTACTTGGGAATTTGACGAGAAGATGGGAAGAGTACGTTTAGCAGAATGTGGCATACGTTAAAAAACTAAAGAATGAGAAACACTGGTCTGAGTGCTGACTATCAACTTGACACTGCAGTCAAGTCAATTTTTTACCAACTGTGGTTACAGTACACAGCTTTAAACCAAAAGGCCTGAGGGATCTGGCAAGGGTGTATTTTAGCTCTTGTATTAAAAGTAATTCACCCTCAGTTTGTAATACATTTAGATAATTTTCTTCACATAAGAGGTCTTTTACGCTTGGTTAATTAAGATAGTACCCATATGGTTGTCAGAACATGTGAATTTTTCGGTTATATAAGAGGGAAATAGGTTAAGTAAGTATTAAGTGATATTTAGTGTGCCATTTTTAACCCCTTCCTTTGGTTATCCTAAACAGTTGCATTATTTTTGTTCTGTTTTACAGTTTTTGAGACAGTGTCCTTGAGTTCACATTCTGTCTTCCAGAGGGCAGTTTCAATTCTCCATACTTCTTACTTGGACTCTGCGTCTGAGCATGGTTTTCAGTACAGTCAAGTGACTTTGGTGAAAAATCACATTTTCTTAAATGAGGTGAGGTGCTTGGTACACACAGTGTCAGTTTTATTTCAGTTTTAAAAGAAATAGACCCATCGTTTTAGTATATAAGTTGTCTTAGTTATCTAGTGCTGCTGTAACAGAAATAACCACCCGTGGGTGGGTTTAACAAACAAAAATGTATTTTATCACAGTTTATGAGGCTAGAAGTTCAAATTCAGGGTGCTGGCTCTGAGGGAAGGCTTTCTGTCTCTGTTGGCTCCAGAGGAAGGTCCTTGTCTGTTTGAGCTTCTGCTCTTGGGTGATCTTCATGTGGCTTGGCATCTCTCTTCCCCCATCTCTGCATGCTTACTTGTCCTGATCTCTTTTATATCTCACAAGAGATTGACTGAAGATAAACCCTACATCAGTCCTGCCTCATTAATATAACAAACACAACCCATTCCCAAATGGGATTATAACCACACGCATAGAGGTTAGGATTTACAGCACATATTTTTGGGGGACACAATTCAATCCATAACATTCTACCCTTTGGCCCCCCAAAATTCATGTCCTTGCCATATGCAAAACACATTCACCCCATCACATCGTCCCAAAAGTCTTAAGTCCAAAATCTCATCTTCTGAATCATCTAAATCAAATATGAGAGAGACTTCAGGCGTAGTCCATCCTGGGGAGAAATTCCTTTTCATCTGTGAACCTGTGAAGTCTAGACTACAAGTTACCTGTTTCCAAAGTACAATGGTAAAACAGGTACAAGGTAGACATTTCCGTTACAGTTGGGAGAAATTGGAGGAAAAGAAGGGATAACAGGCACCAAGCAAGTCCAAAACCCAGCAGAGCAGATTACGTTAGCCCTCAAGCCTTGAAAATAATCCCCTTGTCTCTGAGACCATCTAGGCAGTGGCCCTTCCCTCCAGGCTCTGGGTGTTGGCTATGCCCTCTGGATTCTGGGTGGAGGCCCCTTGGCCCTGGGCTTTCAGCTCTACCTTCCAGGCCCTCTAGGGTGGCAACTCTGCTCCCTGGCCCCATTCTCGTAGACCATCCTGGTGGTGACCCCACCCCTTTGGCCCCAGCAGGCCCCATTCTTTTGTCCCTTGGGCATGGCAGCCCCACCCCGTCAGCTTTCGGTGGTGGCCCCATCCCCCTGGCACACCTTAAAGGCAGCCCCACACTCTGGAACTGATTTGGTGAAGATGACTCTTCGAAACCTAGGAGGCTGTGGCCTCACCCTTTGAAACTGAGAAGGCCCTGCTTCCCATGTTCCTTCCAATAGTTCTGATATCTTCAAGTTGCTCCAGGGATGGCCCTTTTCTTTTCTTGGAGAACAACAGATGTACTCCTTTGGCCTGTTTTCTGCCTGTAGAATTCCAAGAGACAGAGAGCGTTCTTTAATTCTTCCTTTGTCCCCTTCAGTCTAAGCTGATGGATTTTCTGCTGTGGTAGTTGGTTAGATTCATCAGTCTTGGAAGAAGTACAACCAGAATGTTCTTTAGAAGCAAGGATGCTGAGACATACTTAGGACATGTTATCAGGAGGGATCAGTCCCTGGAGGAGGACATCATGCTTGTAAGTAGAGGGTCAGCGAAAAAGAGGGAGACCCTTAACGAGATGGATTGGCACAGTGGCTGCAACAATGGGCTTAAGCATAACAACGATTGTGAGGATGGTGCAGGACCAAGCAGTGTTTTGCTGTATTGTACATAGGGTCGCTGTGAGTCAGAACCCACTCGACGGCACCCAACAACAACATCAGTCACAGGCTTAGTCTCTTTAACAAAAAGTTGCGTGGTCACGTCCTTGGTGAACATTCTAGGACACGTCCTTAGTTTGTTACAACAGAATTTTCCAAACCTTTAAGACCTGTTTTCATTTTGCACAGTTCATTTTTAAGCCCATCTCTTTCCTGTCGCATTTTACTGTAAGTGGCAAGGAGAAACCACGCAGCCCGTTTAAGATCTTGCTTTGAAATCTCATCAGCCAGATATCCAAGTTCATCACTTACAAGTTCTAACTTCCACCAAACATTTGAACATAATTCAGAAAAGTTTTTTTGCTGCTGCATAAAAACATCACCTTTCCTCCATTGTCTAAACACATGTTCATCATTTTCTTCTAAAGCCTCACCAGAAGCACTTTTAACGTCCACATTTCTAGCAACACTCTATTGCTGGTGCCATATGTTTCTCTAAGACAGTAGAGACTTTCTCTGTAGTTCTCACTTCCTTCTGAGCCCTCACAGAATTGCCTTTGACATCCATAATCTACCAACAGTCTCTTCAAGGCAGTCTAGGCTTTTACTATTAGATACCTTAAAACTCTTCCAGCCTCTACCCATTACCCAATTCCAAAACCACTTACACATTGCAGGTGTTTGTTAGAGCAGCACACCCACATCTTGGTACCATATTCTGACCTAGTTATCTAGTGCTGCTGTAACAGAAATACCATGGAGGGTGATTTTAACAAACAAAAATTTATTTTCTCACAGTTCAGGAAGCTAGAAGTCTGAATTCAGGGCGCCTGCTCTAGAGGAAGCCTTTCTTTCTCTATTGGCTCTGGAGGAAGATCCTTGTCTCTTTAAGCCTCTGCTCCTGGTTGATATTCGTATGGCTTGGCATCTCTCGTCCTCCATCTCTGCTTGCTTGCTTGTCCTAACCCCCCCAAAAAAAAAAACCCATTGCCGTTGAGTCGATTCCAACTCATAGCGATGCTATCTATAGGAACAGAGTAAAACTACCTCACAGGGTTTCCGAGGAGTGGCTGTTGGATTTAAACTGCTGACCTTGTCGTAATCTCTTTTATATCTCAAAAGAGATTGACTCAGGGTACACCCTACACTAGTCCTGCCTCATAACAAAGACAGCCTGTTCTCAAATAGGATTATAACCACAGGCATAGAAGTTAGGATTTATAACATTTTGGGGGGACATAATTCAATCCATAACATAAGCCTAGCTCGTATTAGCTGTCGCTTTTCAGATGAAATAAAAAATCCTTGGAAATAGTCACTTGGAGGATAATAATATATTCTAGGAAATAGAAAAATAACAAATTTCGTTAGTTTTTTTAGCAAAAGGAATTCAGATGATACTTTTAAAATTAATTTGCAAGGCAAATAGCATGTTTATAGCATTTGGTCATTCTCTCTTTATACAGTACAAAGCTTTTTATCAACAGAAAAAAGCAAGTAACTATACTCAGGAAGAACTTCAAGAAACTTATGGGTTTCTTCTGTTTGAAACTGAAAATCAGGTAAGGGAATTAGGTTGTTGAAAATAAATTTCGTGGTATTAATGTGTAACATTAATGGTATCATTAGCCTTAAATATTTGTATTTCAGTTCTATAAGATTTTGTTACTTAGTATGGTGGCAGTGTAAATGACATTGAAAGCTCATCATTGAAAGAGATTTGATTTCTACTTTTTTTTCCCCCTCTTTTATCCTAAAGACATTGGTAAGCTGATGGTGTGATTTGGATTAACCTGATTGCTTCGGTGTTGATAATACTTTTTTTTTTAATGGAGTGAATGGGTATTTCTCGATTTTGAGTCGTTGTTTAAATACCTACTTTCTGTTAAATGTGGAGGTTTTTGAAGTTTAAATCGTATGATCTTGGGGGATAAGATAAAAAATTTCTGTTTTCTAGTTATTCGGAATTTTTTCATGCTTGTCTTTGAAGGTTGAGCATCCATATTGTTGTTTGTACCTAGCTGTGAGAGACAGAAACTGTGGGAGAAGTTTAAACTACTACATGCAGAGTGTATCTTCCAAAGATGTATATGGCTTCCTTAGATAACAATTTTAACAGTACTAGAGATCTATGATTGAAAAAATAATTCAGAGGTAATGCTTTGGTTGGGTTAATGGTTTATGAAGAACAAAGGGATGTTTGCTTAAGCATAATTAACATTAACGTAACAAAATTATAATATGAGCGTTACATAGTAATACCAGAAGAGTTTCTCTCTTTTTTTATTTACTGAGTCATCTGAATCCAAATATGATGTGCTATGGGTTCTCACTAAAGATGTTTAGAGGTAAGACATTTTCAAACTCAGTGGTTACAAAGCTATAATTGGAAAAGAAATCTTCAAGACAGGACTTACCTGTGAACTTGTTTAACTTGGTTTTGCTTGTGACATTTTTGTTAACAGAAACGGTAAAATTTATGAAACACTTTTAACTATTAACCAAAACATAATTGTTTTACATAAACTTGCTTTGTACCACGAATACATATAGTGTACAGATCTTATGTTTATTTTAAAGCTAATAGAGCATAGTATTATTTCATTCTCTTTCCAAAGACTGATAATGACAAGCAAAGTAATATCTTTTGTTTAAAGGCAAAGTTGGTATGTCAGCGTGGGCTCTGTGTTGGCAGCAGTACAATCACCACTCTGGGTGATCCAGCTAAAGGTAAGTCTTTAAAGAAAAAACAATCTTTTCTTTTACAAGATGAAGTGAGGTTTAGTTAACTTCATAAAATACTTCTATTAAAAGCCAGTTTCACTTAATGACAAACAGATAATCTTTAGAGTCAGAACTTTAAACATTCTAAGGAGCTTAAAACTTAAGGTATTTCAATAGGATTTACATGATAAAACCTTTTAAAAGGTTGGTTGAACTAGAAAAGATAATGTATCTTTTGGTCCTTAGAGATTAGTACAGTCATCCAGGGGTGGTGAGGATCTCTTTTAATCTATCATAATGGGAGTAGGAATAGAGAATAGATAGAACTGGCCAAGCTTAGCAACTGTGGAATGTGAAAGGTAAGAGACAGGAACTAATCACATCTAAAGTTTTAAACTTAGAGTCTAGTGATATTATTAATAGAAAAGAAACACAGAAGGAGGGAAGCTGATAAGTTAAAGGATAAGGTAATCTAATGGTTAAAAACATGGGTTAGCATTGACTTTCTTTAAGCTTTAATTTCCTCATCAGTAAAATAGATAGAATTACTTTTTAGAGTTGTGAATATTAAATGGGACTATGTAAAGTGCTTAGCCAAGGAGCTGATACATACTAAGCTTTCAGTGAATGGACACTACTACTTTTATGAGTTAAATTGAGAAATGATGAAATTTACATAAGTGCTTCTGGCAGATGTCCAGCAGATGGTAAAAAACAATTGGGAAAAGGATTGGATTGCGGATGAGGCTGAAGGTGGGATGCTAGTTAAAGCCAAGACATTGTTACATGGGACTGTATAGAAGAAAAAGATGGCAAAGAACAGAACTTTTGGATCATTACGGGAGTGGAGGTAGGGGGTGAACACAGGGGAATGGGATAGAATGATGAGCAGTCCAGAGCAATCCAGTGGATGGAGATTCAGGAAGTAGGGTTTTACAGAGACCAGAAGGATCTCAAGGAAGAGTATTTGGTAGTGCTAGATGCTACACAATTTAGAGACAAGACTGAGAAAGATCATTGAGCTTGATGGCTATTGTCCTGCTGACCTGTTTTTTTTTTTTTTAATCACAGCTTTATTGAGATATAATACAATTCACCCATTTAAAGCGTACAATTCATTGTTTTTAGTATATTCACAGAGTTGTGCGACCATCACCACAATCAATTTTAGAACATTTTCATTACCTCCAAAATGAAATCCTGTACCTGTTATTAGTCACTCCCCATTTCCCCCACCCCCAGCCCTAGACAACCACTAATCCACTTTGTCTCTATTGATTTACTTATGCAGGACATTTCATATAAATGGAATTATATACAGTATGCGGTCATTTGTGACTGATACCTTTCACTTAGTATGTTTTCAACCTTCACTCATGTTGTAATAGTACTTCATTTCTTTTTACTGCTGAATAATATTCCATTGTATGGCTATACCGTATTTTATTTATTCATTCAATTGATAGACATTTGGGTTATTTCCACTTTTTGGCTATTAATACTGCTATAAACATTCATGTACAAGTTTTTGTGTGGACGTACCTTTTCATTTCTCTTGGGTATATATGTAGGAGTAAAATTTCTGGGTCATATGATAACTATGTAAAACAAAAATTTTTTTAAACTTGACATTCAGCTCCTGTCTTCTAAGGAGGAATAAATTCATAACCCTAATAAAACTTTATATGAAACCTTGCCTCTTCTACCCCATTTTTTGCACCCTGTTCTCTTCATTATGAAAAATTTGAACATACTGAAAAAGTAGAAAGAATAGTATAATATACCCGTCATGTAGGCTTAACGGGTAATATTTTGCATTCTTGGCTTCATTTTTTTTCTTTGGTGAAGAATTTGAAAATAAATTATAAGTAAACACCTCAGTATGTATCTCTAAAAAATAAGGGCATTTTTCTACATAGTGAACAATCACATTATTTTGTTTTAGAGGCTGGCTTCAGTAGAGTGGTAGAGGTAGAGGCTGTATTGTTCTAACAAATATACATTCTTCATAAACACATGTATTACAGTTGATAATAAAATAGCACTACTTCTTTTGTGGAGCCCTGGTGGTGCCGTGGTTAAGAGCTTGGCTGCTAACCAAAAGGTTGGCAGTTTGAACCCACCAGCTGCTCTTTGGAAACTATGGGGCAGTTCTACTCTGTCCTCTGGTCACGAGTTGGAACCCATGCGATGGCAGTGGGTCTGGGTCTGGGACTTCCTGTGTATATTTTGTAGTTTTTGGCTTGCATAGAGATGGGTAGTTATATGCATAATAGTGATATTTTATATTAATACAGAGCTTTATAGTTTTAGAAGTTTATTATCTTTTTAAATCTTCATTAGAATATTGTCGTGTATGTATCTATGACCCAAGCCTTGCTGAAATACCCTTCCCCTTTAAGGTGACTTACTCATAAGACTGTGGTTTTTAAGTGGAAAACCTAGAACTGGATCCCAAGTCTCTGACCACAGTTGTTGTTTTTTCCACTGTTTCAAAGTTTTCTCACCCATTGTCTTTTATTTTTCAAAAAAGATCCCTCAATTGAGTATCTCTGAAATCTGTCTTTCTTTATTCTCACTGCTGCTGCTCTTATTGGGATCCTCCTCTCCTGTTTAAACTGTTACAATAGCTTTCTAAGTGGTCTTTTTGATTGCATGGAGAAAAAAATAGACAAATTTGGGATTTTTCAAAAATTTGATACTTTTTTTTCCTTTTTCAGTTATTGTACCAGAATAGAAAACTGGTTGTTAGACAAATATATTCCATCTTCTCTTAGCCCTAATGTTTCCATACCTTTAGAATATCACAAATGGTGTTTTTTTTTTTTTTTTTAAAGAAAACTATATCGAAACAAATTTTTAAAGCTAGCTTTTATTTGTTCTTTGTGTATTCTTGTTTAGTTAAGGTGGCCCTACATATGAATTTTGTATGTGTAAACAGTCTTTTTAAAGTGTAAACTGATCTATATTTTATACTTTTATAGGTGTATACATTTCCAAATACTCAGACTATCTTCATCCAAGACCCTGGTATCATGGAAAATCTGGTTATGTTGTCATTTTTAATCTAATTAAGGTAAAGCCCAGATGTGCATTTGTGTCCTTTTAAAAACTGAAGTTTATCTATCTATGATGATATTCTTTGCAGATCAGTAGCTTCGTCTTCAACAAAGACAGCTACCCAGATTCAGATGAAAATAACTGATTTTTTTTCTTGCTCTTAAAAGCAAAACTTTTTTCTTCATTTAATAGTTAATCTCTGAACATTTTTTTTTAAACCTCAAAGCAGTAAGAGTATTTGGTGAAGAATCTTTCTCACCCTGTCTTGTACTACTTTTTAAACATTAATTGACTGAAAACAAGTAGCTACTTATAAAATGATATGATTATAGTTATAAAAGATGAATTTCAGAAAGCAGGATTCATTGTCTGGTTTAAATTATCAAAGTAAGAAGTCTTTATTTTCTTTATCCTTCAAAGATTCAGATGTCAGCCTAGTTTATTTTCTTAACAGTTAATTGCTTTTTCATGTGGCACCTGTAAAAAATGATGATCTCAGAAATTCTTATATATCATTAAATAGTTTAGTAGAAATGAATCGTACAATTAGAATTTTCACCTGAATAGTAGGAAGCTCTGATTTTAGAGGTTGTTGAGCTTTTGAGGATATATTCTGTGGTCTTGTTTTGTTTTATTTTGGTTTTACCTTTCTTACTGTCTTAAGTTCTTTGGTTATAAACCCAACAATACTAACTTTTTTTTTTTTTTTTTTTAACCCAAGATTGAACTCTTTATATTCCAAAGTTTGTGCCCAGGACCTGGAGGAAAAGTAGCATTGCATTGAAGTATAATCACTGCTTTTCCTCTCTTGATCTTCCCTCTCTTGTTCCATGATAAGTACTGTAGTTCTGCTGCAGAAGGTGTGCCTGTTAATTAGATAACGTAATAAATATGGATTTTTTTTTTTTCCTAGACTATACCTTAGCCTTGGCTTTTTGCCACCATATCCCCTGTCTGGATGGATATTGCTATTTAATTTTTTTTTTAATTAATTGCTATTTAATTTTGCATATATGCTCTAGTCCTTCATATTTTATTGCTCAAAAGCCAGCCACACCCAGATGTTTGATGGGGAGAAAATAAAGGTTGCTTACTGAATCCTCATTGAGAAGTACTATTTATATTCTTTAGCGTATAAGTATTGCCTTTGGTGGGTTTATAAATGAAAAGTTATGATTTTAAAAACAAAAACTAAAAAATTTTTTTATAAAAAATAATTATATTCATCTTGTAAGGATAAATATTAAAATTGCCTATAATCTCACACCCAACTTTGGTATATTTTGTATATGTTTTGTATGTCTTTTCCCCTTGAATATACAGACAATCCCCAGGTTATGAACAAAATTCGTTCCTAATTATATCTTTAAGTCAGATTTGTAGATAAGTCAGCACAGGTCCACACGGTTCTTATTTAGCCTTACTTGAGTGCAAAACAGGCTCGAAGCTTTTCAGTGATTTAAAAGCTGCACATGCAGCAAGTGAAGGTGATTGTGATGAGGAATTTGTTGAAGTATAGGAATTGGTTCAGTCATTTCAAAGTGAGGGCAAATTTACATAACATTAAAGATACAAGTTGTCTGTTAAGTCTGGCTTTCATAACTTGGGGACTGCCTGTATAGATTTATTGATTTTTTTTTTTAACTCGTAGCTAGTTTATACTATATAAACATACATGCTACTTTTTTTTTTTTTTTATTGTACTTCAGGTGAAGGTTTACAGAACAAATAGTTTCTCATTAAACAGTAGTACACATATTGTTTTGACATTGGTTAACAACCTCAGGACATGTCAACCCTCTCCCTTCTC
>NW_004444003.1:13433802-13511459 GCF_000243295.1 Trichechus manatus latirostris | reverse complement strand
TCTCATACAATATTTGTCCTTTTGTGATTGACTTATTTCACTCAGCATAATGTCCTCCAGTTTCATCCATGTTATGAGATGCTTCACAGATTTCATCGTTGTTCTTTCTCGTTACGTAGTCCTCCATTGTGTGTATGTACCATGGTTTGTTTATCCATTCATCTGTTGATGGGCATCTAGGTTGTTTCCATCTTTTTGCTATTGTGAGCAATGCTGCCATGAACATAGGTGTGCATATGTCTATTCGAGTGACAACTCTTCTTTCTCAAGGATATATTCCTAGGAGTGGGATTGCTGGATCGTATTGTATGTCTATTTCTAGCTTTCTAGGGAAGTGCCATATCATTTTCCAAAATGGTTGTATCATTTTGCATTCCCACCAGCAGTGCGTAAAAGTTCTGATCTCCCTGCAGCCCCTCCAACATTTGTTATTTCCAGTGTTTTACATGCTACTTTTTAACTGAACGTTATGTTATGAACATTTTTTCATGTTATTAAATACTATTCAGAACGCTTTTTAAAATCATTGCATAATATTTCATCATATGGTAAGCTTAATTGCTTTCTTTACTTTTTGGGGAGACATGGAACCCTTGAAGAGGAGAAATCTATAATGGGAAATACTGTCAACTGTTCAGTAATCAAGGCCAGTGGCCTGCTAAGAACTTGAATATAGGCAGTCCGTGGGTTATGAATGTCCGACTTACAGACAACTCGTACTTAAGAACAGACTGCCATAAAGCCAATGATATTAAAACTTTGAGTTAAATACAGTGATTTATAACAACAAATGCACGTACTGCTTTGTGACGCTCATGAAAACGTTGCGCAGTTTGGAAGTGTTTTTTAAGTGTATTACACACATAAAAAACCCAGTGCTGTGGAGTCGATTCCGACTCATAGTGACCCTATAGAACAGAGGAGAACTGCCCCATCGGGTTTCCAAGGAATGGCTGGTGGATTCGAACTGCTGACCTTTTGGTTAGCAGCCTGAGCTCTTAACCACCAGGACTCCTTTATATACGTAGAAAGGTAAAATATATACTGTGTACTAAGACAAACATTTGACTAACTGATGCTAAATAAAAACTGTATGTACGTGTTCCAACTTACTTACAAATTCGACTTAAAGACAGATTTTGGAACTGATCTTGTTCGTAACCTGGGGATTGCCTGTATATATTTGCTTCTTACTGATTTACTGGACCCTGGCTGAATACAAGTGTCTTGGTCTATAATTTACAATTGATAATTTAATATTTCAGGGTAGAAAGTCATCAAAATTTCATTGATCATCTTTTATGTTACAGTTATTGAAAAACTGGTGTCTGTGGTGGGTATGTAGTTTTTCTTTTAAAGCAATGGTCCTCTTAAATTTGAGGTACCATATTTTTACACACATAACGTGCACCTTCTACGTTTGTTTGCCAGCTGCACCTTCCCCCTACAAGGTATTTTAGTAAGTGCACTATGCTAAAATTTTTTTTCCAGCAGCATGTAAAAAAAAAAATGGCATAGCTGCGGGAGGGCACAGTTGGTAAACAAACATAGAAGGCACATGTTATTTGCCTAAAAATATGGTAATTAGTGTATTCTTTGATATTGTGATAAAAGCTATGGACATTTGCCTCAGAAAGATGCCCGAACACAACAGATTTTTAAAACAATTTAAAGAGGTTCTTGGATAATTAAAACTATTGTTGGCCTTTAGATAATTGTTTTTCTAAGCAACATAATTCTTAACACAGTTGACTATTACTTGAAACATATCCACATCTTTAGTAGACTACTTTTAATTGAATCCTAGAGTAAAGGTTACTGCTATTTGAAGACATCTGATTAATCTTAATATTTTCATTCTAGGGAAAAGTAAAGTTTGTGCCTGAGAATTATACAACTAACTATACTAGGCCGTCTTCTGGCTATGATTGCCACGTGGCTACAAATACGAACAAAGTTTCTCCCAAGACAAGTCATTTTCGTGCCTTTGAACTGAGTCAGGTATAGTCATCTGTGAATAAATATATTTCTGAATCTAATGTAAATTTCCGGGTTGGGTAGGGTTGAGATAAACTTGGTGCAAATGTAATTTCATGGTGGTGCCCTGATTATACTTATTTTTCTTATTTCAGTATTATCTCTATGAACTTTCAGGCGGCACTGTTATTGAGCGACCCAGACAGATCTGTCCTTATGTAATTGTAGCTTTTCAATACAGGGAACCTAAAAAAATGGCAGCTCATAAAAGCATGTAAGTAATTATGCACATACTTTGTTTTACTGGATTTGTTTCCTTTGCTCTTATAAAATTCTCTTTTTTTTTTTTTTCCCTAGACTTGAACTTCATGAAAATGGTAAGAAATTATATTACTGGTTATTCCTTCAGGTTTTTATTAAAAGTAAATGTGTCATTAATAAATAAAATAATCAGTTTCTTCATTACCTCCATTTTTTAAAGCTCTCATCTCTTCATGGAAAGGGAAATTAATTATTCAAGGCTGTCTGCTGTGTGATATAACTCTTTGGTCCACCTATGGTACAGTGATTCCAACACAGCTGTAAGTACTGAATTTTTGTCATTTCCTAATGGTTGGATTAAAAAAAAAATTATTTTTTTAATTCTCATTTTGAGGTCTTAATGGTAATTCATGGTGTGAAATTGGCGTGAAATATAACTGTTGTACTTGGTTTTAGATTAGGGTAGTTTTACATGGGTAGATGTATAGAGGGAGCCCTGGTGGCACAGTGGTTAAAGTGATCGGCTGCTAACTGAAAGATTGGCGGTTCAAAACCACCAGTGGCTCCACTGGAGAAAGATGTGGCAGTCTGCTTCCATAGAGATTTAAAGCTTTGGTAACACTATGAGGTCACTATGAGTTGGAATCATCTCGACGTCAGTGGCTTGTGTTGGGTTGGGTTTGGTTTGGATGTATAGAGCACAGGGCCATAACACAAAGTCTGATCGAAATTCTGGCCTTGGCTTTGAAATAAACTAGTTTTATAACCTTAAAACAAACCGCTTTTTCAGTCTTAGTATCCTAATCCATTAATGGAATAATGATCTCTCAGGATAAGTTATTTAATACTAGAAATTTGACTTTCCCCAAGAAACAAATCAGATTTGCCTAGATGGCAGATATAGGAAATTATAGCTATTTAATGCCATTATTGAGTCATTATTAAGATTTTCAATATCTGAGTTTCTAATTTTCACAGGATTTTCCTTGAACAGTATTAAACAGAGTAGTTGTTATGTGCATTTGTATTATAATGAATTATCATAATGAATATTTTCTTCTGGGGAACTGTGAAGGCATCGTATGAAATCTTTTTGCTCACTCTGTTCTTAGATTGTACCCAAAACCATTGTGAGGTAGATGTAGTTTAATTGAAATGTTAAGGCAAAAACTGGTATGCTATCAGAATTCATTGTCTGTTAACTTTTTATTAAAGAAAATGTGGGGATATTATAACCCATAGAATAAAATAAGATTTCTGTGACTAACTAAAAGGGAGAGAAGAGAAAGTTCTTCTTCACTGTAGAGTACAACTAATTAATGGAGAAAGAGTGATGGAATTAGGTAATTACTTTTGGGAACACCATAATAATCAGTCAATGGGTGCTAAAAGTAGTAGGTGAAAGTTTGATGATGGTATTTGTGTAGTTTCATAGTATTTCTCCACAATTTGCTTAATAATCACAAAAGGAAAAATATAGGCTTTATAGTGGAGAAAACTGACAGATACCATCTTAACCAAGTGGTTAAGTTAATGTCACTGGTAGTGGGATAGATACCATGTGCCTCCTGATATTCACAGAAAATGACACTACATCACTTTGTGGTATCCCTGCCAAAAATCTAATCAGGAGGAAACATCTGATGTATCCAGAATGAGAGGCATTTTGCAAAATAAATGTTCTGTATTCAAAACTATCAAAGTCACTGTCATGGATTGAATTGTGTCCCCCCAGAATACCTGTCAACTTGGCTAGGTCATGATTCCCAGTATTCTATGATTGTGTACCATTTTGTAATCTGATGTGATTTCTTTATGTGTTGTAAACTCTATCACTATGATGTAATAAGATGGATTAGCAGCAGTTATACTGATGAGGTCTGCAAGATTAGATAGTGTCTTAAGCCAGTGTCTTTAGAGATATAAAAGAGAGAAGTGAGCAGAGACACATGGGAACCTCATACCACCAAGAAAGCAGTGCTGGGAGCAGAGTGTGTCCTTTGGACCTGAGGCTCCTGCCCTGAGATGCTCCCAGACCAAGGGAAGATTGATGACATGGACCTTCCTCCAGAGCCAACAAAGAAATTGTTCCACTGGAGCTGACACCCTGAGTTTGGACTTGTAGCCTGCTAGACTGTGAGAGAATAAACTTCTCTTTGTTAAAGACATAACTTGTGGTGTTTCTGTTATAGCAGCACTAGATGACTAAGACAGAATTTGGTACCAGGAGTGGGATGTGCTCTAACAGATACCTAAAATGTGGAAGTAGTTTTGAAACTGTGAGTGGATAGCGGAGCCCCAGAGGCAGAGGACCACCAGTAGCAGAGAACCTGCAGCAACAGAGAAATGGCAGTGGCAGAGACCCAGCAGCAGCAGAACCAGGAGACCAGCACAAGACGGCTCTGGAGCTGACCCGCAGAGCGAGACCTCCAGGCGCTTATTGGTGTGAGCTAGGCTTGCGGACCTACAGAACGAGAGAGCTGAGTGCCTGTGTGCACAAGGCTTCCTGGCAGAGTAGGGTGCCTCTGGGCACTTAATCGGTGGAGCTACAGAGCTTTGGAACACTTGTCCCAGCAGGGTAGATGCAGATGTGAGGCCCGAAGGCTGAGAGGCCATAGGAGGCAGAAGGTGAAGAGACAGGGAACACAAAAAGCTGAGCTGCCTCAGTCTCAAAAGGTATGACCATGACCTCTGGGGTTTCAAAGGGTGGAGCCATGGCCTCTGGTGTTTCTAAGGGTGGAGTCGCCACTCAGATGGACTAGGAGAATGGTGCGCCTAAAGCCAAGGCAGCAGAGTTGCTGTCCCAGTGGGCTTGGAAGGTGGAGCTGAAGCCCAGGGCGGAGGGGCCTCCACTCAGAATTCAGAGACTGTGGCCAATACCTAGAGTCTGGAGGGCAGGGCCATTGTGTAAATGGTCTCAGAGAACAGAAGATTATTTTCAAGCCTTGAGGGCTAATGTAATGTGTTCTGCTGACTTGCTTGGTGCCTGTTATCCCTTCTTTTCCTCCAGTTTCTCTAGCTTGTGCCTGTTGCACCATTGTACATTTGAAAGCAGGTAACTTGTATTACAGGTTTCACAGATGAAGAGCAATTTTTGGATTTTGGACTTGGAGTTGATTTAAGACTTTTGCTATGCTATGATGGGTGAATACGTTTTACACGTGGCAAGGACATGAATTTTGGAGGGCCAAAGGGTGGAGTGTCATGGATTGAATTGTGTCCCCCAAAAATATCTGTCAACTTGGCTAGGTCATGATTCCCAGTATTGTATGATTGTGTACCATTTTGTAATCTGATGTGATTTCCTTATGTGTTGTAAACTCTATCACTATGATGTAATAAGATGGATTAGCCGCAGTTATACTGATGAGGTTTACAAGATTAGACAGTGTCTTGAGCCAATCTCTTTAAAGATAGAGAGGAGCGAGCAGAGACACATGGGAACCTCCTACCACCAAGAAAGCAGTGCTGGGAGCAGAGTGTGTCCTTTGGACCTGAGGTTCCTGCCCTGAGATGCTCCCAGACCAAGGGAAGATTGATGACAGGGACCTTCCTCCAGAGCTGACAGAGAAGGCATTCCCTTGGAGCTGACACCCTGAATTTGGACTTGTAGCTTCCTGGACTGTGAGAGAATAAACTTCTCCTTGTTAAAGCCATCCACTTGTGGTATTCCTGTTAGAGCAGTACTAGATGACTAAGACAGTCACTAATTCAAGGAGACTAAAAACACATGAAAACTAAATGCAGTAGGTGATCCTGGGTTGGATCCTGGACCAGGAGAAATATATATTGTTTTATTTTGCTATAACCAAAAATCAAAACGCATTCCCATTAAGTCGATTCTGACTCACAGTGACCTACCTTATACGACAGAGTAGAACTGCCTAATAGGGTTTCCTAGGCTGTAACTCCTTATGGGAACAGACTGCCACATCTTTCTCCTGCAGGTTGGCTTATGAGTTTGAACTGCTATCAGTTAGCAGCCAAGTGCTTAACCACTCTGCCACCAGGGCTCCTCTTTTGCTATAAAGAACCTAAATGAGGCAGTTGATAAAATTTAAATAAAGTCTGTAGGTTAAATAATAGTACTGTTTTTGTCAGTTTGTTGTACTGTGGTAGCTTACGTGTTAGTGTGATGCTGGAAGCTGTGCCCCTGGTACTTCAGTTACCAGCAGAATCACCCATGGTGGACAGGTTTCAGTGGAGCTTTCAGACTAAGACAGACTAGGAAGAACGACCTGATAATCTACCTCTAAAAAAATTGGCCAGTGAAAACCTTATGAATAGTAGCAGAACATTGCCTAATATGGTGCCAAAAGATGAGCCCTTAGGTTGGAAGGCACTCAAAAGACCTCCTCACAGTAGAGTTGACCTTAGTGATGTGGATGGAGTAGAGCTTTCGGGACCTTCATTTGCTGATGTGGCACAACTCAAAATGAGAAGAAACAGCTTCAAGCAGCCATTATTAACATTCGGAATGTGGAATGTACGAGGTATGAATCTAGGAAAATTGAAATTGTCAAAAATGAAATGGAATGTTTGAAGATAGACATCCTAGGCATTAATGAGCTGAAATGAACTGGTATTGGCCATTTTCAATCAGATAATCATATGGTCTGTGATACTGAGAATGACAAATTGAAACGGAATAGCTTTGCATTCATTGTCAGAATGGCTGTTTCAAGATCTATCCTGAAGTACAACACTGTGAGAAATAAGCTAATACCCATACACCTACAAGGAAGATCAGTTAATGCAACTATCACTCAAATTTTTGCACCAACCACTAATGACAAAGATGAAGAAATTGAAGATTTTTACCAACTTCTGCAGTCTGATACTGATCAATGATGCAGCCAAGATGCATTGACAGTTACTGGTAATTGGAATGTGGAAGTTGGAAACAAATAAGCATCAGTAGTTGGAAAATACAGCCTTGGTGATAGAAATGATGCTGGAGATTACGTGATAGAATTTTGCAAGACCAATAATCTACTCATTAGAAGTACCTTTTTTTAACAACATAAATGGCAACTATACATGTGGACCTCGCCAGATGGAATACACTGGAATCATATTGACTACATGTGTGGAAAGAGACAATGGAGAAGCTCTCTATATCATCAGTCAGAACAAGGCCAGGGCCAACTGCTCATATGCAAGTTAAGTTGAAGCTGAAGAAAATCAAAACAAGTCCACAAGAGCCAAAGTACAATTTTGAGTATATCCCACCTGAATTTAGAGACCATCTCAAGGATAGATTTGAGTCATTGAACACTAATGACCGAAGACCAGATGAGTTGTGGAATGACATCAAGGACATCATACATGAAGAGAGCAAAACTTCATTAAAAACATAGGAAAGAAAGAAAAGACCAAAATGGATGTCAGAAGAGACTCTGAAACTTGACTCTTGAATGAGAGTAGGTAAAATGAACTGAAGAAATGATGAAGTAAAAGATCTGAACAGAAGATTTCAGAGGGCGGTTCAGGAAGACAAAGTGAAGTATTATAATGAAATGTGCAAAGACCTGGAGTTAGAAAACCAAAAGGGAAGAACATGCTCAACATTTCTCAAGCTGAAAGAACTGAAGGAAAAAATTCAAGCCTCACTCGGCAGAACCACACCTGAGCCGGGAGCGAGATGTGTCCCTGCTGCCCCCGTCCCGGGCCCCCGTGACTGCGGCTTGTTTCCAGAAACCAGGAGCCCCTAACTTCACTCCAGGTTTGGAGCTGCCTTCTGGGGGGGACATGCAAGTGATGACTCGCGACACTTTGCTAGAAATGGAGGAGGAGGATGACGACGAGGATGGGGATATCGGTGTAATCCGTACTGAAGGCTGTGGTCTTTGGTCTTCATCAGTAAGTGCTTCAAGTCCTCTTCACTTTCAGCACGCAAGATTTTGTCATCTGCATATCGCAGCTTGTTAATGACTCTTCTTCCAATCTTGATGCCCTGTTCTTTGTATAGCCAGCTTCTCGGATTATTTGCTCAGCGTACATATTGAATAGTTTTGTTTTACTCTTTAAAACTGCAACTAAAATTAATCAGCACTCATTCCAAGAAGCAGCCAGTTTGAAGAATACTAGATGAGTATGTCAGCAATAGAGTATGTTGGACATGGACCAAAAAGCAATTCAGATGCTGTTCAGCCAAAAGACAGCAGATGAACGCACACAGAGAAGACAGGTTGAAGGGTTAATAGGCAACGTTCTCTGCCATGGTGTTTATTACTGCCCTGGCTACATGTCTGAATACTAATTGAAATAAAGTTGTTCAGCAGCCTAAGTAAATAAATAAGTAAAAATTCAAGCCTCGAGTTGCAATATTCAAGGATTCTATGGGGAAAATATTGAACAACACGGGAAGCATCAAAAAAAGATGGAAGGAATACACAGAGTCACCGTACCAAAAAGAATTGGTCGATGTTCAGCCATTTCAGGAGGTAACATATGATCCAAGAACTGGTGGTATTGAGGGAGGAAGTCCAAGCTGCACTGAAGGCATTGGTGAAAAACAAGCCTCCAGGAGTTGATGGAATACCAGTTGAGATGGTTCAACAAACTGATGCAACACTGAAGTGCTCACTTATCTCTGTCAAGAAATCTGGGAGATTTCTGTCTGGCCAACTGACTGGAAGAGATCTGTATTTGTGCCTATTCCAAAGAAAGGTGATCCAACAAAATGTGGAAATTATTGAGCAATATCATTAATATCACATGCAAGTAAAATTTTGCAGAAGATAATTCAAAAGCGATTGCAACAGTGCATCGACAGGAAACTGCCAGAAATTCAAGCTAGATTCAGAAGAGGACATGGCACAAAGGATATCATTGCTGATGTCACATGGATCCTGGCTGAAAGCAGAGAATACCAGAAAGATGTTTATCTGTGTTTTATTGACTATGCAAAGGCATTCGACTGTGTGGTTCATAACAAATTATGGATAACATTGCAAAGAATGAGAATTCCAGAACACTAATTGCGGTCTTGCAGAACCTGTACATAGATCAAGAGGCAGTTGTTCAAACAAAACAAGGGAGTCCTGCCTGGTTTAAAATCAGAAAGATGTGTGTCAGAGTTGTATCCTTTTACCATAGTTACTCAGTCTGTATGCTAAGCAAATAATCCTAGAAGCTGCACTATGTGAAGAAGAAGGTGGCACCAGGATTGGAGGAAAATTCGTTAACAACCCGTGATATGCAGATGACACAAACTTGTTTTCCAGAAGTGCAGAGGAAGAAGGAATTATTAATGAAGATCAAAGACTGCAGCCTTCAGTATGGATTACACTTTAACATAATGAAAACAAAAATCTTCACAACTGGACCAATAAGCAACAACATGATAAATGGAGAAAAGATTGAAATTGTCAAGGATTTCATTTTACTTGGGTCCACAATCAACGCCCACAGGAGCAGCGGTCAGGAAATCAAACGACCTGTTGCATTGGGCAAATCTGCTGCAAAAGACCTCTTTAAAGCGTTAAAATGCAAAGATATTACTTTCAGGATTAAGGTACACCTGACCAAAGCCATGGTATTTTCAGTTGCCTCATATGCATACGAAAGGTAAACAGTGAGTAAGGAAGACCAAAGAAGAATCAATGCCTTTGAATTATGGTGTTGGTGAAGAATATTGAATATTCCTTGGACTGCCAGAAGAATGAACAAGTCTGTCTTGGAGAAAGTACAGCCAAGAATACTCCCTAGAAGGGAGGATGGTGAGACTTCGTCTTAAGTACTTTGGACATGTAATCAGGAGGGCCTAGAGTCTGGAGAAGTACATCAGGCTTGTTAAAGTAGAGTGTCAGCAAAAAATAAGACCCTCAAGGAGAGGATTGACACTGGCTGTAGCAGTGAGCTCAAGCATAGCAATGATTGTGAGGATGGCACAGAACCAGCAGTGTTTCATTCTGTTGTACATGGGGTCACTATGGGTTGAAACCGACTTGAGGGCACCTAACAGCAACAGCAATTACTAGTTTCTTGATTTTGCTAATTATTTTGTGGTTGTATAAGAAATTGTTTTTATTTTGGAAACACAGACAAAAATATTTAGAGGTAACGGAGCAGCATGGTTTGCAACTTACTCTCAAAAGGTTGAGAAAAAAATAATAACCAGATATAGAGAAAGAAAGAATGATAAAGCAAACATGGTAAAATGTTAACATTTGGGTAATCTAAATGAAGAGTATAAGAGAATTCTTTGTACTATTCTTGCAGCTTTTCTCTAAGTCTAAAAGTATTTCAGAAATAATTTTAAAAAAGGAAAAATGAGTCAGAGGAAATGATTAAAAAAAAAACTGGATATGGTTCATTCTGTGCAACTGCATGAGTTTTCAACTCTTAAAAAGCATTTTTTAAAAATCTCAGTTTCGACGCAAATAATTCCTCTTTGACACATGGATATTTTTACCAAAAATACGTGCATTTAGAAAACATGAACGTACTGGCAGGCAATGGTCTATATAGGTCATGTATTTGAAAATCTATAATATTTATAAATATGCATAGTATTTAACCTGGGAGTTTTATCAATTTAAGGACTTTTTTGTATTTATGATATTTTGTATTTATGTTAGAAAACAATAAATAATGTTATACATAGTTTCAGTATTTATTTCACTGCTTGGTATTGTTGTTTTGTTTTTTAGACCGTTGGAACTAGATTTCAAGTATGTAATGAAAGTGTCTTCTTTGAAAAAGAGACTTCCTGAAGCTGCATTTAAAAAACAGAATTACTTGGAGCAAAAAGGTCTGTTTGAAGGTAGTGATACACTGCATGTCCTAGACTTTGTTCAGTTATCTTCAGTGCTCTGTTCCAAATATTGGCCAGTTTTACCCTGTCCTGTAGGGTCACTGTAAGTCAGAACCGTCTTGATGGCAGTGGATTTGGGCTGATTTTTTTCTTTCAAACACACACCCACGCCACTAACTGTTGTGTCTTTAAAAACAAACAAACCTGTTGCTATCACGTCCGTTCCGATTTATGAGTGATTCATAAAAAGAATCTTTTGTGAAAGTTTAATGGTTGTTATTTTTTATAGTTCTTAGAGATAATCTAGTGACTGTGAAAGGAAGTTTCACCTAAGGTGGCAGACTAGCTTTAATGTAGAATACTGAAGGAACTAAGCAGAGACATGCTTAAAAATAGTTGGAAACTCAACTCTTCCGCTCAGAAACAGAGTTGTTATTATTTTTACTTACTTACGTACTTTTAGACTCAAAAGATAAAAAGCAAGAAATATAAGAAGAAAATTTTTTGATTATTTAGTTTAATTCATGGAACACTGATGTTTGTGTTCAATCCTATATGGTTTCAGTGTAAATGATGGCATAATTTTAAAATAATTTGTTCTGTAACTTTTTATTAAGGTGACATAACCAAGAATACATAAAATTTTTAGTAGTATTTTTAGTTCTTCATCTTTCTAATGTATAAATACATTATAAAAATGTAGCATATTTAAAATAAGAAATATTGGTTTTTTCTTAATTTTTCTCTACAGTTTGTCTCCCAGACATGTGCTCCAATTTGTATGAGGTGGAACTGTCAAACAAACAAGGAGAAAAAATAGATAAATTAACAGAATACATTAAAAATGAAGAATTGGTAAGAAACAGTATAATTAATTATTTTTTCCTTAAATTAAGAAATTGATATAAGCTGGCTGTGCTTTGATTGAATTATTTTAGCTTGCTAAAAAGATTTTCATTGTTTAATATTTATTGACCACCAACATGTTTTTATCCCCTTTTTATCAGTAGTCAGTTTATATTCCTGATTATAAAAAACAAAAAGAATAGTTTTTCGTGAATCTTTTTTTTTTTTTTTTCCTGTTGTTTGGCAAAAGAATTGAGTAGATCCCTAGAGCTTCTGCTTATTAGAATCCCAAGGGAGAAATACGTCTTTAAGAGTGACCTGTATCATAATCCACAGGTTTATAAGGAAGAAAAAGTTGTCTCTTCCACTGTTTCCATAGTGTAGAAAGTAAGACTCTACAGAGAACTATATAAGGATCCAAAGAATTCTCTCTGTTAACCAAAGTTAAGGGATGAGGAGAATAGATGCTTGAACCAGACTCATACTTTCTAGTGAATAATTCCCAAACATCACAAAGGAAGTGGTGCAGATGTTGGCGAGTGACCAAGGGAGTCTGAATTCTTTGGTAACATGGTGGTAAAAAAATGAATACATTAAATATATAAGCTGTGAAGGTAGCTAGTCTTAGTGATAATATCAGTTAAGATACTTCGGATTGCACGTGACAGAAACCCAAACTGGCTTAAACAATAACAGGATTTAATTGGCTTGTATAACTTTTTAATTCTAGATGGTAAGGCAGGTTCAAGTGCTGTTTGTTCAGAGCTCAAGGTCTTTTTCTGTGACTCTTTCAACTTTGCCTTCCTCTGTGTAGTAGTTTTTGTCCTTAGGCTGGTCAAAGGCGGCCAGCAGAGCTGCATTTTCCCGTCCTTTTCACATTCAGGAGAAAGAGAACTCCTCCTCCAAATCATCACTTCAGTTTCATTAGATCAGTTTATGTCGTCTGCACATTCCTCAGCCAGTAACTGAAAAGGATGTGGATCACTTAGGCCATTCAGAGCTCGCCTTACAGAATTGAGTACACCCAATCTGCAGTAATGCTCCATAGCAGAGTTAAGAACTGTCTCTTCAAAGAAAAATCTTGAGTGCGGTTAAGAAAATGTAATCAGGGAAATTCGATTCTGAATAGATAACCATTGGGTGTCTACTGTAGGATAGTAGTCTTAGTTTTGTTTGTTTTTTTTGTTTTTTTTTAAGTGCATAGTCCATATTATTTGGAAATTAAAAGGAAGAAAGTACCAAGATACTTTCAGAAAATGCATTAGGGCAAGGAACTGTGTTTATAATATTGAAAGTAGTAGAGAGTGTAGAGCTTTGTTTTGAAACCTGTTTATTAATAATATTTATAGAAATTACATGTTATATATGCTGCTTCCTCCTCAGTGCTTCATGTATCTTTTCTTGGCCTTGTTATATTATGAATATTTGTTTATATATCTGTCTCCCCAACTAGACGTCGAGTTCTTTGTGGGCAGGTATCATGTCTTAATCATCTTTAACTCCTCAGTGCCTGCTGTATAGTGGACAAATAATAAATGTCGCTTGAATAAAGTGTATGTGGGATTATACCTAGCACACCAAACTTCAGGAGCAGTACAGAGCAGGGTCTTTTTTTAAAAGGGTGTATTTTTCTGTGTGTATATAGAAGAGGCTAGAAGTAGATATTTAAAAGATTCTATGATTTTTTCTATCAAAGGTTAGAATGGGTACGTTATACAACCCTATCAGTACATAATTTGAGACACTAATAAGATATAATACACGTCTGTCTTATTTGCACATTTTTTTTTTGGAAGATAGAAATGCATGGTTTTAGTAGATGTAAGGAGTTTACTTTCCCTTTATGTTACAAAATGAAAATGCAGAACAACGTAGAGGCTAATTATTGTCATTTCCACTTTTTGCAGTTAGTGGAAAGTAAAACAAGAATTACACCAGTTTGCAATTTAATAGATACTGAAACTCTCAGGATATATAACTATTGGTATGTTTATTCTGTAATTCTTTTATGAGTGCCTACTAAGTGCCAGAAGCAAGGATACAAAATAGTTGCTGCCATCAAGGATCTGTGAAGGACACAAAAATGTACACAAAAATGTAAACCATCAGATGCCATAAAATGCATAGGGGCTATAATAGAAACTCGTGGAGACTCAGAATAGCAGTTTTTCCTGTGAGTGAGGTATTAGTGTCGTTAATTCTAATATGGTAACTAGAAAAGAGGTCTTTTATTTCATATTTTTATTGTTATTAAACAATTTGTTGATTTACTGTATTTGTAAACTTGTGTCAGTCGTATCAGTTTTTAAAATAAAATACTTTATCATTTTATCCAGACTTTATTTTAACTGAAAAATTATTGTTTGAACGTTGCATTTTATCTTAGTTACGTGTATATAGTTTTTGGAAATGGTGAACAGTGGAAAAGAAGGCTGTTAACTTTATGATTTAGAATGACAGCTTTTAGACATTTAAAGCCTATTTCCTCTGACTGATAATTGGCTTAAGAGAAGAAAAAGCTTTCTGACAGCTAGAGTTGTCCCATGTAAGATACTTGCTTCCCCTGCTACCTAGGGACAAAATTCCCCTAGTTTCCGTAAACACCAAAATTTCGAGAATTTTTTTCCCTTGAAGCTCAAGATTCCACTGAAAACTGTGATAGAAGGTCATGTAAGAGAGGAAGAATTTATTTTCCTATGCATTTCTTGTTGCCAGAGGACATAGTTGTTTTCCATTATTTTCAGTCTCTTAGGATATTGTAGAAAGGTTTATTTTATGGGCTGATATCTTCCATTATTTCTAGTTTCAGGATTCTTTGATATGTTTTGATTAAACATGAACTCAAGCTGCTAGTCCATAGATCTGGTTCATTTTGAATCTGTAGTGGCTAAATGCTAACAGATTGGCTGTTAATCTAGGCAGTAGTATGAAATTTCAACTATCTTAATGAAAAAATGGAAGAAGTCATTTCTGATTGATCTATTATATAGCTGAGTGTTAGTCTAAAACTAACCCTTGCTGTTGTAGTTATTATGTGTAGCCCTAATCAGGCCAAGACTATTTGAGAGCTAAGGAACTTGCCGTTCCTAATACTGGGATAAAATTCCCGATTCCCATTAAAATTTCAATTTTTTTTTCCTTCTTTTCACAAGCTCAAAATGCCATTAAAGGAGTGTGGGTAGAAGGAGAAGGAGGGGGGATTGAAGAATCTACTTTCATATGTTTATTTTTTTTTAAGGCAATCATCAAATGCTTAGAGGATCGAGGGGTTTTTATTTTACTTACATCATCAGCCTTAATATCAGATACAGGTAAGGACAACTTTATTGAAAAAAAATTTTTCAGTATGTTTACTTTTGTTTAATAAGATCATGCAGCCTTAACCTGTCTTCTGATTCTCGTTCTGTGAAGGTTTTGAAGATGAACAGATGGGTCTACATGGGTTGCATTTATTCCATTCATCCCTGTCAACAGGTAAAGATACAGTGACTTACAGTTCACTAAATCTATTGGATATTTTTTAGTCATCATTTTACTTGACCTCTTAGTAGCATATGACACTGTTAACTATTTTTCCTTCCTTTTAAATCATTCTCTTCCTGTTAACCTCCCTGGTTGAACCTGCTTTATCTCCTTTGCAGGCTTATCCTTTCCTCTAAACTTCAGACCCATATATCCAACTGTCGACATTACCACTTAGATATCTCAAACTTACCTCAGATTCAGCGTGCCCAAAACCAAATTCATGATTTTCCCCTAGAAATTTGTCATCTTCCTTCATTATTCTCTATCACTGTGAGTGGCCTCACTATCTAAGCCAGAAACCTAGGACTTATTCTTAATGTCTTCTTTCTTAGTCCCTATATCCAGTCCGTTACTAAGTCCTGTCAATTTAACTTTGTAAATGTCTCTTGAATCCTTCCACACCTCCCCATAGCCATTGCACCTCCCTAGTCCAGGCTATTGTTACATCTTATCACTGTCTCAAGATGACTGCAAAAGCCTCCTCAGTGGTCTTACAACGTTTACTCTTTTTCATTATCCATTCTTCTCTCTCTGATACTATATTACCTGTTAATAACCCTTCAGTGACTTGCCATCTTTCTTAGGTTAAAGTCTGTACTCGTTAACAAGGCCTTCAAGGCCCTGCATGATCTGTTCTCTGCCTGCGTCCCCAACCTTATATCCAGTAACTATTATGTTCTTCAGTCATATTGGCCATCATTCAGTTTCTTGATTGGTACCAAGGTGTTCCAGCTTTTAAGATTTTTACACATAGTGTTCCCTTTACCTAACACAATTTCACACACAGTCTCAAATATCAGTATCAGGAAAGTCTGTCTTAAACATCTATCCTTCACCACACTGCATCAGTTTCCCCGCTTATATCTACAGTGCTTGGCTCACTGTAGGCTCTCAGTATTTGTTGAATGAATGAACAAATGAATGAACAGATAAATATAAGTTTCTTATAATCCTTTTCAGAATTTAGCTTGTGTTTTAATTTATGCTTTAATTTTTCATGTAATCTGTATTATAGAGTAATGCAAATTCTCTGCCTTTGCTTTATAAATATCTACCTATAGAAGTATGTGTCCCAAAATGTTTTTATGAATACAGGGAAGACTTCACTAAAGTATACCATTATAGTATCCAAAACCAAAAAAACCAAACCTACTGCAATTGAGTCGATTCTGACTCATAGCAACCCTACAGCATAGGTTAGAACTGCCCCATAGGGTTTCCAAGGCTGTAAATATTTATAGGAGCAGATTGCCACATCTTTCTCCCACAGAGCAGCTGGTAGATTCGAACTGCTGACGTTTAAGTTAGCAGCTGAGTGCTTTAACCACTGTGTCACCAGGGTTCCTGTTATAGTACCCGGTATCATATACACCCTCTCCTCACTTATTGATATGGCTAAGTTCCAAAGACCAGTTTGTTACGTGAAATCAGCATTGTGCGAAAATGGAGGATGACCACATCCTATCACAAACTAGAGGATGACTACATCATACATAACTGCCAAATTACATCATTATGTAACTACCAAACCACTGAGAATGATGGCCCAGCCAGGTTGACACATCACCTCAATCATCACAGCCAGCATTATACTCATGTTGCACCTCGGCATTTTTTACTGCCAGACGTACGTTGTTAATGTGCAAAATAGTTGGATAGTAGAGTTTTTACTCTTCTCATAAACGTGAAATGTCAGAAAATGAGATAGTCTGTAAGTGAGGAGAAGGTGTTAAACCATTTTCACGTTCTGGCTGGTAGTTCATTATTAACATTTTTATTGTTGTTAGTATGGATACAGTTGTACTATTTTCTGATGAACTCTACTACCAGTTTGATATAGCTTAGCTGTACTCATTTAATGAGTGGAACATATCAGAGACTTTTTATTTGGCAACCTTTGTTAATGAACAATAATTAATAATAGTCTAACAAATAAACGTGATTCAAGGCCTTCATACTCTACCTAGACTTTTTTATATTTCATTTCTCTTTCACTTGTTACTTATTTAAAATAATGAAATGCAAAGAAAGGAATTTTTGTTTTAATATCCAGTCAAAATTTTCTGTTTCACCTTTTTTTTCCTTTTCCCAATACCTGCTATAGTGCTAATATATTTAATTAGTACTAACTTGATGATTCTTAATTCTACAGTTACTTTTTCTTTAAAAAGAAAGGTATAATCCATATTTCAGATTAGTAGGCAATGAAAGTTGTTATCTTTGAGTTTATATTACTTACAACTCTTAAGTTTTCTAGGATTTTATTATGTAGTTCACAGGTACCTGACCTTTTAAACGCTTTTCTTCCCTCTGTTTTCCTTTAAGTTATTGATTCACTGAAAAATTATCATTTCAGAGTGAGCCAGGGAGAAGAGGTGAAACATAACTAGTTAGTTATTCTACTTAATAACTTTTTAAATTTCTGTTTTATTTGCTAGAAAAAGTAGTGAGATTAACAAAATGAGATTTAGAGATTATTTAGGGGTTTTATTTTATTCAGTTTAGTTGATTTGCATTGTAACTTCTTAAAAGAGTTCGAAGTGAGTTATATAGTAATAGATAAGATAGATTTTAATAGCAGAAAATTAGAATTAAATAGTTAGAAAAGCAAGTATACGCACTCTAAGGGCTGGTATTATTGTTAAGGCGGCCATTGAGCTCACTTTGAGCTCCTTGTCAAATAAGATGGAGCTGGAAATAGAATTTCACTTACTCTTTTTAACCTAGCAATTATATTTTGAGTTACTCTTTTTCAGTTCTCTTTCTCTCTTTCTGTGTTTGTGTGGTTGTATGATTGTAAATATATAGGTATGTATTATTTTAAATATGTGGTTATATATCTGTTTCTTTAAATGTACCCATAAGTCTTCTGTTAATTGCCATTTAGACTGTCATTGGAAAATAGTATAGCATATTTAACATTCCGTAATTCTGAAATCTAATTTTTTTCTGCATGTTTTTGTAAAAAACAAAAACAAACAAAAAACTTCAGGTTTTTAATTTATGTGTGTATATTTTAGGAATGAAAGATTTGAAGGTTGAAGATGGTATCTCACTGAAGGTGACACCTATTTTGCCTGCCCTTAATTGTGCCCTGCTAGAAGCAAAGAAATCATTTACTGAAGAAGGAATCCGCCCAAACACATTAGTAAAGCAGAATTTCCAAGAGTTGTACAAAGTAGACAAAAGTCCTTCACTGACTGCCTCTTCTCAGGATGGAATTAAAGAGACTGCGTTCTTTGGCAAACTATCCAATGGTTTTGACTTGGTTCCTCTAGCTGAAAAGTGCCCTTTACAATCTTTAACTCAATTAAAATCTTATTTTTCAGATCCTAGTGGTTATATTTTGGAAGTATCTACTGCTTTAGATTTATTAGCAGAGCATCCTCAGTCTCCTTGTGTTTCAGATGGAATTTGTGATGCTGGATTTTCTTTAGTTATGACTCCAGATCCTGAATTTCTTGACTCAGAGGCAGAATTAAGAAAAGAAACAGAAACAGAAAACAATTCTGAGGAAATTTTTAAAGCAAGAAAAGGAAGTATGGTCCCGTTAAGTCCAGCAGCAAATCTGAGAGTTCAGCCGAAGAGGAAGGCAAGTGCACCACTCATGATACAAAGTAAAAGGGTGAACTTGTGTCGCCCTTTTCCCAAAAGAACTACTGCTGGAACAAACAATGGTTTGGACTCTGCAACAACTCTTAAACTGGCAAAAGGGCAGTTTCCTCAGAAAAGAAAAAGAGGTAAGCGTGATTTATTGAAATTATTAAATTAGCAGATAAAACTAACTGTTGTATTGTAAAACTCTGCTGGGTCAGTGCTGCTCAAGAAGTGTGGATTGTGGCTTGGCAGTAACGTTAGAAGCTTGTTAGAAATGCCAGCATTTCTCTCCAGGTGATTTGTGTGCACGCTAGAGTTTGAGAAGCACTGATCTAAATCATGGATAAGAACCAAGACGTAGGAAAAACTGTACGATTCCTCAAAAGCCTATCCGCCAAAAGCTTATAATTATTTGTAAAACTGCTCCAATTTTCATTTGGTTATTATTTAGGTACCAGTTAGTTTTTATCTAGTTGCTAAGCCATCGTCTGACAAAGAGTGGAGAAGAGGACTTTTTTAAATCAGGCACACCAACATTAGCCAAAAGTGATAACTGATAGAGTAAGCACATATAAAGAACCACCCCCACCCTACTCCCCACAAAAAAGCCTGGGACCTGCAGAACTATAGCAGTCTGGAAGGCAGAGTTTCTAATCCTTTCTGTGTGTCAGAGTTTTTAAAATAGTCACCGGGATCCTACCACAGATCTATTGGAAACATTCTGCCAGCGGCCTGGAAATAGGTAAATTGAAAAAGTTCCACAAATGGTTTCATTGCCCCTTGGAAACTGAAGGAGAATCAAACCATACAGAGCCATTTATTATATAACAGATGCACAGCACAGCAGACAACATGATTTTGGCTTAGAATCATCTCAAATTAAATTATGTTTAGTATATTTTGTTTAAAAATGAGAACTACATGCTATATTTGAGAGAAGGGATCAGTAAACTATAGCTGAAGGGCCATTCATTTGTTTATAAATTGTCTATGGCTATTTTTAAGTTCCATTGGCAGAGTTGAGTGGTTGTGACGGAGACCATATGGCCTTCAAAGCTGAAAATATTTACTATCTGGCCCTTCACAGAAAAAACTTGCTAATCCCTGTTTTAGAGAGAGTCCATCTGTAATGTTTTGAGTTAAAAATTTTGGTGCATAAAGAAGTACCTAGAATGTGCAGATTCTTGGGATTCTAGATAATTAGGATTTTACTCTATGGTTTAACAAGCAGTTATTCCTGGCCTATTATGGTTGGAGAACTGTTGGTTTTGTGTGTGTGTATGCGCACGCACGCGCGTGTATTTAGGAGGATGAAGGAAAGTATGACAGTATAAAACAGTGAATCAAACTATACAGTTATGTAAATATATTCCAGGCCTGCCATATTGTTTTGTTACATGTAAACCAGTATTCTTTACAGTGTTGAACAAATTATCTGTAATTTAACATATATATACTTTTTCATTGTTTCTCAAATTGTATTACAATCCATTGTAAGAAATAGGTTTTATATTGTAGCCCAGTGCACACAAATTCATATATGACTGAAACAAAAATTCCAAAAAACAGCATTTAACCTACATGTGATACAATCTCATATTTTCTATTTCATTGAAAAAAAATTCTGATTGTGACCTATTAAATTTATTTTGCAACCCACCAGTGGATTGTTACATGCAGGTTGAGAAACATGGTGTTGAGCAATGCACATAAACAGAATACTCCCTACTGGATCAACTTGTTTCATTTTTCTTCTCCTAAGACCTGGTTTTGTGAGAGAGCTTTCCTTCTAGCTTGTGCAAATATCAACTTTTCCCCCTAGGTCTTGGTTGTCTTACCTTGTTTTCTTCCTCTTTTAATTTGTTCTTAACTATTTTCCTGCTTAATTTATATTTTACCTCTCCTTATGCTGAAGCTTTTAGAAAATGTAACTGGAGTGAAATGAGAAGTCTTATTCTTAAAAAACAATCAGTATACTCCTTAAAAAGGAATAAAATGTGTTCTGTTACAGCATGACTACCTGTAATAGTTTAGTAGGGAGGAAAATAATTAGATCCAGGGAAATGTGTAACATTAGAGATTCTGAAAGTTTTTTTAGGAAGCATTCCTTTCTCTAATCCCCAAAGGACCGCCCAAATTTTTCCAGTGAAGTGAATCTCTCTCTCTACATTTCGTGAACAGTCATCACAATTTTTATACTATTTAATATCATGTTTAGTGTTTTCAATTAAAAATAGTGTTTTCTGTATAATATAATTTAAAAATACTTGCCAACATCCACATGTATGATTTTTTTTTTTTTATATTTATGATGTTTTAGGGGATAAAATTTTTCTGTGGGAATAACTGAATTTATAAAAAGCCCAGGTGGAAACAAGTTTTCAAAAGAGAGCCTTTATTCAAATTTTTTTAACTCTGGAAGATTGAAGCGTTTGCTATTGTGTAATCTAAGTAGGTAGTTGGTATTTTTTCCCATCTACCTTTACCTTTAGCTGTTTCCTTACTTTTCACGTGAATAGCAAAGCAGAGCATTTTGTGAGAGAGGTTAACAATTATAGTAGATTGGTAGGAAGTAAAACCAGGTGAAGACTTTCCTCAGTGTGCCTTCCTGTCTTCTCTTAACAGATTATTTCTTAGTTGATATTAAGACTTAGATGTGTAGGAGTAGTGAAGTAAAATATATTATTCTTTATATATACAATCTCTTCTCTCTACAGTGTGATTATAGTTTCTGACATCACCTTATGGGAGTTTGTTGCTTTTGTTTAAACTGTATTATACATCTCTCAGTGCTGTGAACTAGCAGATTCAGTCTTACCTGCCATATCAGTTACTAAAGTTTATAGAGACTTTTAAAAATTAAGTTGTGCTTTGTTTTTATAAAGTTATTACTCTAATGTCTCTCTTCTTCACCTGACTATATATAGACAGAGACACTTGGAAAGTTCAAATTTTTTTTATGTGAGAATTTCCAACTCATGCTTTGTTAAAAAAAAAAGTATTTTCATGAAGTGCTCAAAACTTTATATTTTATTCCCCATTCTTAAAGTTACTCCCTAAAAAACAAAAGGAAAAAATATGCTGATAAATATCTGAGCCCTTACCCCTAAAAAAAAAAATGGTGTCTTCTCTACAAAAGGTGCTGAAGTGCTGACTGCACAGTTTGTACAGACAACCAAACTGGATAGGAAAAACGAAGAAGCTTCTATTTGTAAAGATGTTCCAGTGGCAATGAATGCTAAAAGGGCAAGGAAACGAGAGAAATCTCCAGTCAAAACTGTTCCAAAGGCTAAGCCATCTGTGAAGAAATCTCTGCAAAAACAGAGAGTAAATATAGTAAAAGGCAATCAGAATCCCAGAATCAGAAAACAACCACAACCTGGTAAGAAATAGTCTTCCTGTAAATTTAAATACTACAATACAGATCTAACAGATTGCAGGATAGCATATTGATATAAAAGCAGTTAAGATATATCAGTAATTCTATCTAATTCAAACACAGGTATAAGTAACTTGGTTTCCTATTGTAAATAAATTAGGAAAGTGCAAAGATTCAAGCCTTCATAAAATAGACGCTAGTTTTTAGTTTGCATAAACCTGAGCATGAATTGTCTACAAGAGTTGAAGTATAGATGACTTTAGTCATTTATGGCTAAATGTACATGGACATTGTATCTGGCAGTACTTTTGTGGACCATAATCAGTTATAAGAAGTAGAAAGTTATAAGTTTATTTGCCTAAAGGGAATTGTAAACATAGATTATTCGAAATAGTCAATAATCCAGAATCCTGTATTTGATTTTAAAAGACATTAATTTTAAAAGCAGCTTTACTTTTCTAATTTTGCTTAAGTGAATAATAAAGTCTAGTTATATGAACAAACAACTGACTGCTTTAATTCCATATTTTCAACTGCTAGATATGTCCTCTTTACTTGAAAGTCCTGTTGTCACCTTAGACCTTACCTCTGTTAAACTGAACACATACCAGCTTCTCTTCCAGGTCTGATTCCTTTCTTTACTTCACTCTGACCCTCACTAATCTCTCTTTTCTTTCATTTCCTTTTGGGTTTTTGCAAACGTTATAGAATTCATACTATTTTAGCGGTGTCTCTTGGAATTTTTTTTGTACTTAGCTCTCAGATATTTACTGACTGACTGATTAATGGGAGGAGGTGTACAATTGGGTAATTGGCAGAAAAGTGAGCCCAGAAAATGAAAAGCTATCAAAATGTATATTCAAAAATAGGCTGATTGTGTTGTGAATGTCTGTATGTATTGTGCAGCCACATTCTGAGTTAAAATTTTAAGGTTACTACCTTCTAAATCTCTTAATTTTTCCACCATTTCTTAACCACTTGTACTAATTAATCCATTTTATTTCTTATACTTAAGATATCAGAATTTAGGAAAGCAGATGGAAACATAGCCACGTTGGCCTCAGTTTGAAAATTACAAATTTAAAATATTTTGAGTTTTAATTTGATTATCAGAATGAAATGAGAATTTTTATGTCAATTATGTTGTTACTGAGACTAATAACTTTCTTTTTATAGTGTTTTATTCATTGAACTCTATTTTTTAATGTAATTTGGCATCATCTTATTGGTATCTTTTAAATAGAGATAGATTATTAGTGTTATATCTTTAATTGACTGAGAATTAACAAGTCAGTAATTAAATGATTTACCTGAAACTACACATATTTATTAAACTGAATCAGGAGTAGTCATTTCTTTTTACTTCAGTACAGTATTCTTTATATTAAGCCATGCTTGTAACTGATACTCTGTGTAAGAGGTAAATAAAAATACGAAAGCCATAATATTAACAAAGATAGAATGAAATTAGTGTCAATAAATGTGTCAGATCATAAAATGAACATCATGTTTCCAATACACCAGTGAGGCTAAGAAGAGATTGCTTTGCTTTGAGTCCGTTTCTTCCACCTAGCCTCCTTGGGTTTAGTATTTTAAATAAAAACTAGGCACTGCTTGGTCAATTTTACCCTCCCATGCACATATACCCTTATCATTCTGTTTGACAGCCTCATAGGCCAGAATTTTCTTCTCATCTTTAAATGTACTGGTCATTGGCCTCTACAAACAGGTTGTTAATTCATTTCAGATCTGTTGCTGTCAATTATAAAGAGGGGCACAGTTGGCTTTCCTGTTCATCCACCTACCTGCAATAGACAATCATTGCCAAGTACAGATGTGAACTTTATTATCCTTCATAATAACAGCTTTTAAGGAGGCTTAATTAATGTCTGAGAATGGCTAAGTAAACCAGTTGAGAATGTAACCCTTTTATGATTAAAGGCAATTGGATAGACTTGATTGTCTTCAGAAGGGAGCATTGTCAGTAGACATGATTTGCTATTTTGTGAATAAATTAGAGGGGAAATGTTTTCATTGCTGAAAATGAAGTTATAAAAGGTGATGAAATTAATTGGTGTTTCTAAATACTCATGACTTTTCTAATTGTTTATTCTTAACATTACATCTTATAATTAAAGATCAACATGGTTAAAGGTCATCCCTAGTTTGCATTTAGGTAGTTTCTGCAATAAATCACTTGTTAAGTGAAATGATTTCTAAGAAAATACGTTAACATACTATAATATACGCTTAAAAACCCATTGCCGTCAAGTCAATTCCCACTCATAGTGACCCTAAAGGACAGAGTAGAACTGCCCCATAGGGTTTCCAAGGAACACCGGGTGGATTTGAACTGCCAGCCTTTTGGTTAGCAGCTGTAGCTCTTAACCACTATGTCACCAGGGTTTCCAGTATATACTTAAAACTTACAAATTCCTAGATTTTATAAATTCACATTATAAGCTCCCGGAGGGTAGGACTCTGTTTTTGTTTCTGCTTTTTCCCTCTTTGTGTATTTCTTTAATTTAGCAACGTGTCTTATATGCAGTTCAATACATGCATTTCGAAGGGTAGTTTCTTTTTAGATTAACATGCATACGCCTTAAGACTTGTCTGGTCAATAAAGTATAATAGATCTAAGAGCTGGAAGAGACCTCAGTCCGATAGTAAAATTTTTAATATACAATCTGTGTTATAAACAGGAGGTTTTTTTGAATATGTTCATCTAACCATTATTTTTCACTAAAGCATAGTAATATGGCAAATAATTAATTCTAAGAAAATCAAATGTTACATCTTTTTTTTTTTCTTCTTTATATTGAAGCCAAAGGAGAAACTGCCTCACAGCTTCAATCGGAAATCTTATCAGATGGTCAAGAAAATATTATTAGCATAAATGCAGCTCAACCAGAAAATACCACAGTGGCTCAGAAAGATCTTCCTGAAAACTCCATTGTCAACTATGACTCTCAGGCCCTAAATATGTTAGCTGATCTAGCTTTAAGCTCTGCTACCTCCTCCACACTATCATCTGAGCCTAGAAACCTTCCCTGCACCTCTGACTTGCCACAGAATGATGTTTTGCTCTCTAAAGACAATTCTTTGCGAGGTACATCTGACCATGAATATCACAGAGGAATTAAAAGTCAAAAAGGTGGACTATTACCTAAGGCCTCCCCTGATAGGAAGACTAATTCAGTGTCAGACTTAACTATTAACCAAGATGAAGAGAGCTTGGTTCCTTGTAGCCAAGCCCCTGTTAAAGCCCAGTCTGCACTTACTGAGGAAACACTAGAAACTTCAGACGCAAGCCAAAGCTCTTGTGTTGTTGTGGAGCATTCATACGCCCTACTCCTTGCGGAACATTCGAAGAAACATCTACAGCAGAGAGGAGTACAAGGCCCTGCCTTTGCCAAGAATGGAACAAAAGGCCCTGAAGCAGGAACCCCAGTGGGAAAAGTTATGCCATTTCGGCATCAGCAGAACACCTCCCCTTTGCAAAAGGTCTTTGATCCATTGGTAAAGCGCAAGAGTAGATTGATGTCTTCCAGCCTAAAAGACTTCTACTGCTCTCATACCGTGTTTAGCTGTGATGGCTCCTTTAAGGTCACTTTCAAATGTGACACAGAATATGTGTTCAGCTTAGATAGCAAATATACTAACAACGCACTAGAGAAAACTGTAGTAAGAGCTTTACATGGGTAAGTGAAACTTGAAAACCGATTTGACTTTTTTGTTGAGATAAATGTAGTGAGAGGGGATACTTGTGCCAGACTTCGGGAGAGGAGAAGTGTTGTGTGTAAAACCAAGCACATATGTTTACTGGCAATTAAAAATAAGGTACTGGTTTTTCCGTTATCTGTCAATGGTCACATGGAGAACTTTTTAAAGATAACTTTAGCTTTGTGAATGGCTTTCCACTTTGAGATGCTGTTTTATAAGCCTTGGTGGCCTTTGAATTATAATATTTAGATGAGGTCTTAATATAAAATAGATAGAGAACTAATGTTCTACAGACTGAATTCCAGAAGATACATTTAAAGAATTACTTCTTGTTAAGTTGGTCAGATTGATATGAGTGAGCAGTTTTCCAAAGGGATATTCTGTCAATCTTTAAAAAGAGATCGAGGCCATAATAGCAGTGTGGTTAAAAGTTCAGACTTTGAAGTTTAAACTAACCTAGATTTGAATCTAGGCTCTTCCCACCTATTAGCTTTTGTGAGCTGGGGCTTCAGAGCTACTGTTCTCAGACTATTGTGTTTATGACTCATTTCGGTATCTTAATGAACTACAGATTCTGACTCAGTCTTTTTCGGGTTGGGCCGGAAAATCTACATGTCTAACAAATTTTCAGGTGATGCCAGTGGAGGATGATAGTCTGTAAACAACACTTTAAATATGGATTTAGTAATGGCTACGTTATGAGGTGGTTATGTACGTTAGGGATTTACACAGTGACTGGTTACTAATAAATGGTAACTGTGACTCTTAGCAGTGGAGTCCTTTGGGTATTAGTCCAAAGCTCTAGTACTTTATTTGTTAAGTCAACTTCATATTTATTCATCGTTTCATGTTGGCAGTTTTAAAACAAAGAACTAAGGTTAAAAAGGCACAAATGGTTAAGTACTTAACTACTAGCCAAAAGATCAACAGTTCAAATCTACCCAGAGGTGCCTCAGAAGATAGACTCGGCAGTCTGCTTTTAAAAGCTCTCCGCTTTGAAAAGTTTATGGAGCACAGTTCTATTCTGACACACGTGGGATTGCCATGAGTTGGAATCTACTCCATGGCAGCCAACAACAACTCTTAGCAAGAAGCGTTAGCTATGTGAAATGACATTCAGCTACCTATTAGTGAAATTTTCACATGATGAAATTGATTCCACATATATCTGACTTCTTTTCTTCCTCATGTTCGCATACAGTATGTTCATATATACTCACAAGGGTCATTTCCTTGGCCTTCATCCTGTTTAACTTAGCCTAACTCTGCAGCCTCTCTGACTCATCCCCCTCTAGGTATCTGCTATCCTCCTGTCTGTCACATGCTCAGAAATGTTTTGTACCTCCCCTTATGGTGTCAGGTTATTTTCCAGAACTGTAATCTGAAAATAGCATAGTTCTGCTGAATTGCCTGCAGAAATACTTTAATCTTCAGACTTTCCCAAGTATTAGAAGAGAGATACAGAAATGAAGAAGAAATGAGAGCCAGCCAGACCTAGCAAAAGCAAGGGAATGAGGATTTGGGTAGTTGCTGAAACAAGTATTCACATAATAACTATATTGTGTTTGTGTGGTGTAGAGGAAAATTACTAGACTGGGAGTCAGGGGACCCATGTTCTTATCCTGGGTGTACCATTTATGGGTTTTGTAGTTTGGAGGAAATCACTTAAATGTTCTGATTTCTCAGTTCTCTTCTCTATAAAATGAATGAGTTAGATACATTTTAATGTTTTTTATTTTTTTCAGTACTGTCATTCTAGGAGTTTATCCTTATCTCTGAGAGAGAATATAAGTAGAAAAGAATTGTAGATAGTACTTTAATTTTATTTGTTAAATCAACTTCATATTTATCTTATTGTTTCATGTTGGTATAATTTTAAAAACAAAGAACTAAGGTTAATAAGACACTTTGTTTATGATAGTAAGATCATGCATTAAAATAACTGTTTTCAATGATTTTTGTGTGTTATTTTTTCTTAAATCTCAGGCCCTGGAATACTGATTTGCCTGATAATGTGGAAGAAGTGAAGCTTTTACTTCATATGTGGGTAGCTCTGTTTTATAGCAATCAGAACAAAGTTATACGATCATCCCGAAAAGTCGTAGAACACAGCAACCCAGCAAAATATGTATCTATAAATAGCACAATAGACTCTTTCGAATTCAGTGAAATCGAGGAGTCCTTCAATGTGGACAGATGTTCTGCGGACCCTCTAGTGGAGAGTAAGGAAACTTCCAGGGGTCAAGCTACCGAAATGTCCTCCCCTGACACTAACAAATTGCTTCCTTTTATTAAACCACCACCTGCAAGAAGCTTGGAACTCTGTGTACAGAGTGAACAGAAAGAAATGTTTGCAAGAGAAAGTCATCATGATAACTCGGGAAGCCACAATTTCATCTATTCTTGCAGTAATGAGGTATGTAAGGCTGAATACTGTAAATGCTGGCATTATGTTTGAAGGAATTTTCTTCTTGGTATGTAAAATCACATTCAAAATAAGGGATTGGTTTATTTTTAAGAAAGTGGATTCTCCAGCTGTGTAAAGAGTTACAATGCCAAAAACCTAGTTTTTATAAAGTGTCACTCCAGTGAACTGGAGCTGGAGCTTATTGACCATCCTGATTGAAGAAAGAGAACTAGAAAAAAATCACAGGGGTCAGATGATCTGGGTGCCAACCATAATTTTGTCACTTACTAGTTATGCAGTATGGGGCAAGTTACTTATTCTGAGTTTATTTTCTTATCTTTTAAAAGAAATGAATAATACCTGTCATATCTTAGCTAGAGTATTGTTTAAGGATCAGATGTGGTAATCATAAATATTAGAAATGCTGTGATAAACCTTAAAGTAAACTAAACTTGATTATATTAAAATGTTTAAGGAAAAAAAAATAACAGTAAATAAAATGTCAGACCTATGAGAGGAGTTATTGCAGGTAACTGTAAATATGGAAAATAAATTTTGTTCTGTTCCATTATTCTCACCTTATGTTCAAACATGTGAGGTAACCCAAATTCTAACTGGGGCAAATCAAAAAGTTACATCAAAATTCTAAGGAAATGGATTGACAAAATATATACGTTTAAAGCTTTTACTCTTGCATGCACTTGAGCAGCAGCTACCACTGTCTGTCTCAATATTGAGTAGCTTCTAATACCTAGGGTTCCCGGGTGAACTTCACAGGGTCTGCGAATTTCTTGAGATAATCATCATCATTATCAAAACCAACGTTTATTGAGCACTGTGTGCCAGATAGTATTCTAAGCCCTTTACTTGCATTAATTTCTCACAGCAACCCTCTAACTAAAACCAGTTAGTAAATTGTCTAGCCAAGATTCAAATCTAGACAACCTAGATGTTTCTCAGTGTTGAAGTCTATATATACACACACACACACACACACACACACACACATGCATATATTATGTGTTTATGTGTATATACACATGTGTATGTATGTATATATTATGTATATGATTTTTTTTAATATGGGGTCCATAAATTTCATATAACTCTCAAAAAGAAACAAAGTCCAGTTAAGAATCACTACCTTAGAAGAAGAACATATTTATAGCTTAGTTTGGCAGATTTCACTTTACTACCTGTATACTTACAAAGTACTTTTTGTTGTAATATGTAATTAACTATCATTAGTACTGATTTGAGGAATGATTTTTGGCACACATGAAATTGTGTATAAAGAAGTATAAAAAACGGATTATTAAGATTAATGATTTCTAACAATTTCTCCAGCATTTACTTAAAAAATTTTTTCCATCATCTTAGATACTGTGCCTACATTTTTCAGGCACACACACCCCCACACACGATATACCACTCCCTTACTCTACAAATAGGCTAGGATGTGAAGAGAATTGTAGCATGATAAGCATTAGAAGCCAATAGCATATTGCTTTTAGTCATGTGTTTAATTTAGTATTTCTTTTTAAATGATTAGACTTTGTTAGAAACATTACATTTTACCTGCAGCAGATATATGCGTGTGTGCGTGCGTGCGTGCGTGCGTGTGTGTGTGTGTGGCAAGATTGTCAAAATTTGCATTTCACCAAGACCTGAAGCGAGGTATAGTATCTGCCAAGTCCAGAGATGTAAGAAAAGGTGAAGCCAGGCATGGTGAGATTCAGATTCAAGACTGTGGCCAAATGTTAACAGCCACAGCATGATGCAGAAGGTCATGGAAGAGTTATCAGAATGACTGTCACCAGCAAGACTCTTACAGTGCTTTGTGTCTGGTCAGTCATGTCCTGTTAAAATTCCTGAGTCTCAGCTTCACCCTGCCTTATTACTTGGGTTGGTTTCTTTCTTTTGCTTATGGCAGAAATATCTTTAACAAGAAGTTTAAAACACAAATACTGTCTTCCAAGATGGTTGCCTCAGGACATGGTAGGAAATCTGTGAATATAATGTTCCAAGAATTATGAAAGTATCACCAATTATATAATCAATCCATTTTACCATGTTCTGGACAAGACACTGCTTCAGCCTTTAAAAAAAAAAGATAAAACCCTGTTTATGAGGTTATCAAAATTGTTCAGAGGTATTTTTGCTAATGTTTGACGTAAATCCTTCTTGCTGCTGTTTAAATCTGAGCCCTGGTGGTGCAGTGGTTAAGCGCTCAGCTGCTAACCGAAAGGTTGGCAGTTTGAACCCACCAGCCACTCCACAGGAGAACGATGTGGCATGGCAGTCTGCTTCCGTAAAGATTACAGCCTTGGAAGCCCTATGGGGCAGTTCTGCTGTGTCCTATGGGGTCTCTATGAGTCGGAATCAACTGAACAGCAGTGGGTTTTTTTGGTTCACTGTTTAAATCAGTCCCTGTTGTTTGTTTATTAATGCCAGTCACATTGATAAGTTTTCTTTTGCTCTGAAAGAGGAGATACTGTAATGAGGAAGATTATCTACAGTTACAAGCAAAGAAGATAACTAAGGGGTAAGGGACTTTTATTACTGGAGTGGAGATTGATACCTTGGGAAAACAGCTAATCATTGTTTTCTGAGTACAGGGGATAGTTATTACTCTGTTTTCTCACAGTAAAGCTCTAGAGTATAGTGTATTTATAGTCTAATTGAAACTTGGTGTTAAAAAAATCTATTCTTCACTTTAAAGTTTATCTTTTAATTAAAATTTAGTGTTCTTTTCTAGTGCTAAATTTCTAAACTAAGTGATGCAAACAGACTGTATTTTCAGGTCTTCGAAATGTCAGTGGTCTAGCCACTTTTCTTCTGAGAGGTCCATTTTTAAAAAAATTGTGCAATCAAGAAAGTTTTGGAGTTGTCATCTGTGTATATTTTTAAAGAAAAAAGTTTCTATTTCAGGGGTATTTTAAGCCTAGCTAAAAGGAGAATTTACTTGATCTCTACTATGGATATTCTTACAGATTAGAAAAATGAAAAGACACAAACCAAAATTGATCCTTGCCTTTTCTGTTCTTCACATATATAATTGTAAAAAAAAAAAAATCTATTTCTGATTGTTTTGTCATTTCAGGTCATTGGAGAAAAAGCTGAACATGAAGAGTCAGATAAACTGGAAACTTCTAATGTTGTGCTCTCTAGTAATGGAAGTACCCAAACTAATGGACCTTCTATTCCTGATGAAGATAACACCTTTCAGCCACTTGATAGCGCAAGAATGACTTCTCACAATGATACTGTCACACAAACCACATTCACCAAGACTTACAATGGGATCAGCAGTCAGTCAGTGACTTGTCAGAAGTCTGCGTACAGCACTCTTGAAAGCAAAGTTGATGTTTTTCATACAACAGTGCAAGCAAAAACAGGGGTTGTACAGGGCCTTATCCAGCATAACAGCCCCATAAACAAAGAATGTCAGCCTTCACTGGAAAGGAAAGATGATGATATGGGGTATGTAATGATTAATCTGGAACCAGTTACTCTCACTTTTGAAAAAAATGCCTATGTACCAATACAAACAGAAGCTGTAAATAGAGCTGATAAATCTACAACCTTTAATATGGAGTTGATTAAACAAGTATCACCTGGTACAAGTCTTAGCCATCCTGTGTCCACGTTTGAAACGGCACAGACCCAAGGTCTTACAGACATTCCGTCTTTAGCGGGGTCAGAACAAAAAGGCAGTAGGTACCTTTGTGCCTCCTCAGTAAGTAGAGAGACGCTTGCTAAAGAAATGTGTTTGTTACAGAAAGAGAGTCCTCTTCGAGTGTCATCATCATCTTCTGATAATTCAGCGGTAAAGGAGGCAGTATCATTAGTTAAAAATTTTAATTATCCGTTACCCAGTGAAGAAATGAGACTCTCTCGAGACACTTTTCTGCAAACTGAAAGTCTCTTCAGCATATCTTCAGAAGATATTACAGAGGCAACACAGTTTGAAGAAGTAGCCTCATCATCAGCCTCTACCATCTTAGAAAGAAATTATCCACTTAACTGCATTTCATCAAGAAGTAATATATCAGATGACTCTTTAGAACTAAGGAAGAATGACAATGGTTGTCTAAACAGTGAAAATACAAATTTTGAATCATTTAATTCAGCATTTACCAAACAAACCAGCCTATCTATGAGTAGAGAAGAAGTCAGCCTAGAGTTATCAGAGGAAGATTCTGACATTGACCTAACTCTAACAATATCGCCGCCTACAAGTCCCAGAGAACAGATTCCAGCCGATGAAATAGAGCAACTTCAGGAGGCCCCATTATCAAGTTTAGAACTTCGGGATATAGCTGAAGAAATAATTGATCCAGAAGAGGTGACACTCATAGAAAACAGAGAAGTGAATTCTGCTGATTGTACATCACTGTCACAGGAGCCATTAGAAGATAAGGAGAAAAAAGGTGATGATTTTCAACCAGCCACTTTAGTACTTTCTAAAGACAGTTCCACCTTTGAGATTTCAGAGGAAGTTAATGTTACATCAGACTTTCCATATGATTCTTTAATTGAAGAAGTGTCACCAGCTTCTAGTCCTGACCCCCTAGTACCAGCTGAGGAAGCACGACAATCTCAAGCCATCTCTCTGTGTAGTTTAAAACTTCATGATACACAATGTGAGGAAAGTAACAAAGCTTCCCAGATTGAGTCGGTAGATTTAGCCATAACAGAAAAAGAAAATTCTTCTGTTGGTCCTACGCACCCAGTGGGACAGAATAACTTAACTCAGGTACAACAAATGCAGCGTTATGCTGAAATGCCTGTAGTATTGAATAGTCATCCAGGAGGAAAAGATAGACATTTAACCCTTCCTGGTAAAGTAACTGAGGAAATTGTCCAAAGTGAGAATGATAAGGTTTTATCTTCCCCAGAAAACGTACAGTCCTGTGATGCAGAATTAAACCAGCCTGCCTCAGCTGCCAAATACAGAGATGACTCTAAGCGTTCTCTTGAAAAACTGGTAAAACCAGGAAGCCCATTACAGTCAGTTAGTATAGAGAACAGAAATTTGGACTTAGAGCATCTTATGTTGGAGACTAGTGAACATTCATTTAGTCCTAGAAAGATTATTGAAAATAAGCCTTTGGCTGACACACTTATTTCCACAGCTGCTTCAAGTGGTATGAGTGTGTCGTTAGAACAGCCGACTAGCCCTAAAAGCATTAAGAAAAATCTCTTTAGCAGTGATTTGAAAACAAATGAAGGTAATTATTTGCAGGTCAAGTCCCTGAACTCTGACACACAGGCATGCGCGCACTCAGATATCTCAAAATTTGGTTCTTCCTCAGATAGTGCTACATTAACCCACTGTACAAGACCGATAAATGTAGAGACAGAGTTTCAAACACAGGAAATATCAGTAGTCAAAATGGCCAATTTGCTTAAGAATAGTGAAACTAAAGCTGAGTTACATAAAGAAACCACAGATCTAGGAGGTACTGTCTTTCAGTCTAACACTACATATTCTCAGAAAGGTGAACAGACAATCCACATGCTGCAAGATATGTCAACATATGAAACACAAGATCTTTTGAATGGTGGATTCTTTCCTGTGTATGCTGACTCTAACCAAAATACAGCAGACACCAGTGAAAATCAAGAGCCTTCTGCTTCCTTTGTTCCAAAATCTTTTGACTCTTCTGTTTGTGGAGTCTTCAAAGAATGTATGGAAAATAAGAGCACTAGTAAAAGGCTTGAGGCCGAGGATGGTTCTGAAACGCTGGATAGAGACGTGGATGTCAGTGTGAATTCTGACATACATTATGAACCACTTTCTGGAGACTCTGATCAAGACTCTTGTGATTGTAGGAATCCCAAATTAGACACGGAGGATTCTTGCACTTTGAGCTGTAGTCACACCAGAAAAAGAGAAGATGCTACTAAAGATGATTATGAGTCTTTCATGAGTGTAAACAGTAGTGATAATGAAGATTGGGGCTACTGTAACAAAGTACCAGGATTGGAGACAAGCATTCCTCCCAGAAACTGGTCCAGTGGCTTAAAGAAAGAAGATAAATGTGTACCATGTTATATCCAAATCAGAGATCTCCATGGTATCCCCAGGACCTATACCAACTTTACTGTAACTAAAGAGTTCAAAGATACCACGAGAACTTTGCATAGCTTGAGGAGGCACCCCAGTTTCACTGCAAAATGTGGCTTGATCAGTTCCTGGACAAGTACTTGGCAGATAGCAGATGACCTCACCCAGAACACTTTAGATCTGGAATATCTGCGCTTTGCACATAAACTAAAACAACTTGTAAAGAATGGGGAATCTCAGCATTCTGCCTCGTCCACCAATGCCTTTCTGACAGAGTCACCTATCCAAATTACTGTTGGAGCTTTCCCTTTAACAAAAATATCTGAGTCCCCTGTTGTACATCCTGCATCCAGGAGCAGAAGCCCGCTTCTGGTGACGATTGTGCACTCAGACCCTAGACAACGGAGTCAGCACGTGAGAAGCCACACGCCTAGCTATTCGGACAGTTCTTCCTTCTGGAAGGAGAGATGTCACAGTAGATATCATCTTCCAAATTCCGAAGGAAATCAGACTGTTTCATTCCATCTCAACAAATTGAAATATAACAGTACTTTGAAAGAATCTCGGAATGATATTTCACTTATTCTCAACGAATACGCTGAATTCAACAAGGTGATGATGAATAGCAACCAAGTGGTTTTCCAAGATAAAGAGCTAAATGTTGCTTCTGGAGAGGCCACATCTCAAGAGATGTATTCATCTTTCCCAAGAAAGCCAGCCTCCTATGAAGACATGATTACAGACTTGTGTGCCAATTTACATGTCAAACTAGAAAGTGTTATGAAAGAGGCTTGTAAAAGTACCTTCCTATTCTACCTTGTCGAAACAGAAGACAAGTCATTCTTTGTAAGAACAAAGGTAAAGTGCCAGATTTTTCTTACAGTTCATAGTATTTTGGTTGACTTCTAGTTTTAGTTTATTTTAGAAGTAATAAATTTCTCATTCTTGGCTTCCAAAAGAAATTATGGAATGAGATGGCGTTTTTACTTCACACACACATTAAAATTTTACAGTTCAGTCTTCATCTGCATATTAAGTGCTATGCTACAAGGATCTGCCATTTGTACTATATTTAAAGACTTTTATTATGTTCCAGAATTAGGAATGAAATAAAATTTCTCCACATAGTGACTAATTTTCACAAAAAGTTACCAGTGTAGACTTACCCAGATTCTAATGTAACCACATATTCCAAAACTAAAATGCAGATTAAAAAAAAAATTATTACCTGTGTTCCTCTCTTAGTGTGGATAATTGAGAGGGACCTCTTTTAGTTTTGGTTGAATTTTTAAAATTTGAATATTAGGTTAAGTGATGTTCTGGCAAGTACATGGTCCTTAAATTGAAGTGATGTAACCATGCTCAGATTCTGAGTTGGGAGAAGCCAGAATCTGACGTGATTCACTATTAGTTTCCTCATTTTGTCCTCTCAGAATTTCTATTCTCTTCTGTTTTATTTATTTCATGATAATATTTTTTAAATGACAGTTATTTACAATGGAAAACCACAAATTTTGTGCAAAGGTAAAACTAGTCGTCAGGTGAGAAAGTAGACACATTATAAAATAAACTTGAGACTCTGAAGATCAAAATTGTTCTTAAAAGATCAGAAAGATATCCCTGATGATAATCATTCTGTCCTGGAGAGTAAGGAAGCATTGATGAGCTGTGGGTTGTTAGATAAGTAACTTAGCTTCTCTGGGCCCCTCCTTTATTTATAAGGTGGAGAGGATCTACAAGGTCCTTTATTATTGTTGAAATTCTGAGTGCATGGACAAAATAGCCCAGAATTCCACAGGATTTGATGAAAATGTTGAACATACCAGAAAATTCATTCATTCAAATAGTTTATAAGTGAGGGCTAAAGAATTTAATACTTAGATTTTTTTTAGTAGGCTCTGTAAAAAGAACTGTTGTCTCTAATTGCTTTAAAATTGTACCATACATTTTGAGTAATGAATTAAAATAGTCAAAATTTGAGTTGTTTTGAAATCCAAGGGAAACTGATCAAAATAACACTATAAAGGAGAACAACAGGTATGGTCAGGCACAGTGTTTTTGGTGTAACTAGGAAACAAAACATCAGAGTGTGCAGTAGAAACCTCCAGAATCCTCAAGACAGAAAACATAATGTCAAAATCATAAGGGAAAGCTTACTCAGTGCCGCCCGGTCAATTCCAACTCATAGCAACGCTATAGGACAGAGTAGAACTGCCCCATAGGGTTTCCTAGCAGCAGCTGGTGGATTCGAACTGCTGACCTTTTGGTTAGCAGCCGAGCTCTTAACCACGGTGCTACCAGAGTTCTCGGGAAGGTAGGGTTAAGGAATTTCTGTAATTACACAAACAGTCTTACTATGGAGCTACTCTGTTTAATATGGTAGTAAATTGCATCTCAACAGTGCTTGATAACCACATGCTTTCTGTAGAGCAGGTTTAAACTGCATCACCTATCTTATTCAGATACCTAGATTCCAGGGAATATGAAATCAGTCCCCATTAATGAGACTCAGATGCATAGGTATTATGGGTAGTATAAGAAACAAGTTCTAGAAATGTTTTGACTAGAGGTGGCATTTTTAGAGTAAATATTTGATACCCCAAAGGTAATTCCCTTGAAGAAGATGAGACTCTTGTGTGTATATTAATATGATGCTTTTAAAAAATCAGCCTTTGATAACTTCATGGACATAAAAGATTATGAAGTGCTTTGCCTTCTAAAAGCAGTTGTTAATTATACCCAAGAGTCGTTTATGTATAAAAGAGCTTATTTAGTAATAAGACAGATTGCCATTTATGTTGCATTGTTAGGATATAATTTAGTAAATAGGATAAATTGTGCTCTTTTCATGGATCTTTAGTAAATTATGAAAGTAGTTCCTTGCAAGTATCCTGTTTTTTAGTAATGGCTACGTGTGACCTTTCAGAATATTCTGAGGAAAGGAGGCCATAAAGAAATTGAACCTCAGCATTTCTGTCAAGCTTTTCACAGAGAGAATGATACACTGATAGTCATCATCAGAAATGAGGATATATCTTCACATTTGCATCAAGTAAGTTTGGAAATACCTTTCTTACAAAGAAATGAAGTCCAAGCATTTTATGTTATTCTGTAATTATCAGACTTTCACTGCCTTTTTTATTTAGGGAAGAAGTTAAAACACATTATCATTGAATCTTTAAGTGGAAAAATAATGGGCTCAAGATAATCTTTTTAAAGACAGATTTCTTATTGATAGACATTGAGAGATGCAGATTTATATCTCAGATGAGAAAATTTACCAATACCTTACCTCTTTTCATAGTTTTCCCTTAGTTAATATGAAAATTTTCTTAAATCTGTGAAAAGCATGCATTCTTAAATCTGTAGCCAAAAACTTGACTTAGTCTTCAGTTTATCTTTTATGTGCTCCCTAATTATATTTCTAGATTTTATGAATAGAAATCTAGGCCTATCTTTTCTGTATTGCAACTGGACCTGCTATTTTCTAGGTTATACCATTGTTATGATATTTACGTATTAGTTAAATAAAAGTAATTGCTGGTTCCAGTAAGTTTCAACTTAGGGGCATAGGGTAGGTATATAATCCTGCTGTTGTCCATGGGTAATAACATGAACCCAAACACGAACCATTGCATAGTGACACTGGGACAATGGAATGATGGTGTGAATTAATGTGAAATAACTAGCTACTTTACAGGTCCCCAAAACCTCAGGTGTGCTCTTCCCTCACTGAATTGTTTTTATTTCCACCTTTTGAGAGCTTTTAGAGACCTCTTTTTAATTAACTAATTTTAATGAATTTGCAACCATTGATGATGAACTGAGTAAATATATTCCTTATGTGTGGCAAAATTACTAGTCAGTAATAAATGTTAAAAGGTATTTTCAGCTATTCTTCCTGAACCTTGAAACTGTTGGGTAGAAAAGTAACAAAAGGAAAGTGTTTTAAAAAAGAAAAACATGACCCAATGAACCTGTCTTCACTGGGGGGGGTCATTTTATGTTGAACAGATTCCTTCTTTGCTGAAGCTGAAGCATTTCCCCAGTGTCATCTTTGCTGGAATAGACAGTCCTGAAGATGTTCTTGACTACACCTACCAAGAGCTATTTCGTACAGGAGGCTTTGTGGTATCAGATGACAAAATATTAGAAACTTTAACATTAGGTTGGTCTATTATTTTTCTTTCTTGTTTTCTTTCTGTGAAATCTAGTCAGACACAATTTCTCTGTACCCAATGACCCAAATATTATTTCATCAAAAAGAAGTTGTAAACTCTAAATAATAATTGCAACCTGTTGAGGGCTTAATTTATGCCATATGCTATGCTAAGCGTTTTTTAATATAGTTTGATATAATTTTTCACTCCCAAAGCCCATGTTATTAACCACTTTTGTTTTAACTAATTATCTTCACTACCAAACCTGCTTCTCTTTTAAGTACCCTTCCTCTTAGTGTGCCTGGACTCCTATTCATACAAATCTGAGATTTTTATTCTTAAATTTGACTCCTTCATTTGCCAATTCAAGTCAACTAAACGTTAATTTTTTTTTTTAGAATCAGCCCTCTCTTCTCCATTTCTACTGCCATCACCCCTACTATCTCATTGATATAGCAATCTAAAAATGATTACTAAAAGTCTTCTTTATTGTCTGCTTGAACACTGACTAATAACTTACGTAGTTTATAAAAGAAAGAGCACAGGGCAGATGCTTTTATGTATAATCAAAACCTTCCCTAACTCTGTTACCATATTCTAATTAAATGTAGATACTACTTCTGGATTAGAAGATGAGGAAGATATACCTTAACAAGGAAAAATATGAATTCTATATGGAAACTGGAGTTAAAAAGTATTTGTAGGTTCTGTATTGAGAAACTTAGACCTGTCTTTTCTGTATTACAGTGTGACCTATTTTTGTTGCATCCACATGATTTTTACACAGAGCTTTAATTGCTGGTAATTGTAGCGCTCTTATTTCTGTGTATTTCTCGTCTACTTTGGTGTGAGTAGGTGAGACTGGGCTGAGAACCACAGTTGCTGTATCTTTGAAATGCACTATGCACTTGTGAGAGCGGGATCCTGCCCAACAACACAAGTGGCGATGATGAGACACTCACACCATGGGGTCTTATTTGTTACAAGTAATAATTGCTGGGCTTTGCACGAATCAGAAAAATGCTAAAACACAGCTTCTCTTGCCAAACTTAATTTATTCTGTAGTTCAATTGAAGGAAATTGTCAAAATCCTGGAAAAACTAAATGGAAATGGAAGATGGAAGTGGTTGCTTCACTATAGAGAAAATAAAAAGCTAAAAGAAGACGTAAGGTAAGACCTTTATGTAAATTAATGTGTTTACCTGTGTGTGGATTCTTTCCTTCCTGTTCCCTTTTATTGGGGGAGGGTGGAAATACCATGTGATTCATCTTGCAGTCTTCGATATGCTCCATGCTAGGGTTCCTCTGCAGCTGGTGTTGGTCTGCAAAAAGATAAGCTTGTGCTGGAATGTAAATCAGCCTGTATCACTGCGCATGATATTTAGGGCTGTTGACTGTTCTTTGGGTTTTGTTTTGTTTTGTAGCTGGGCTTTCAATAAAGGAAGCTGTGTGCTTAACCATAACAAACAGTTCATAAGTACATACTTCTAATAGCACTTTTCTAGACTAATAGAAGTAAAGAAGTCAGACTTAGGAGTCACAAAATTTCCATATAGTTAGTTAGATTCAGGCTCTACTACATGAACTATAAAAAATAAAAAGTATGGGCTTGCCATATTAATACTTTTTTGGATATTTAGTCATTTATTAAGTGGCCACAGTTATAAGAAGGATGGAAAAAATGAAACCAGAGTCTGTCCTTAACTCCATTTTATCTTCAAGCAATTATGACATAAAATAGGCAAATCTCTTCAAATCTTAAGCTGTGATTTTTTTAAAAAATTTCTTACTGATTCCTTGGATGAAGAGACCTGGGGCCTGTGGGTGTCTCTTTCATACCAAAGAAGTCCTAGTGAAACTGATCAAAAGAGTAATGGAAATTTTAGTCTGGCGCTCCAGAGGCAGACTGCAAAAAAGATTCGATAATCCATTTGTTAAGTACACTATTTCAGGCACTGTTAGGTGTTTTACATCAATTCTTTTGATCAAATTTTATACCTAGGAGGTAGATAGTGTATCTCCATTTTACTCATATGGGCTTCAACCCCAAAATGTTTATCTCTAAAATGACTGTTATTTTCTATTTACCATACTGCTTTCTCCAAAATAAAACCTAGGAGAGATAGTAGCTGAAATTGTGAAAGTGCATGAGATCTTCAAAGGAAAGATGGCTAGGAATAGAATTTAAGGAAAAGCCTTTACTTAGGAGAAGAGCTAGTAAAGGAGAACAAAACAACAAAGAGGTAGGAGTGGAACCAAGAGATTACATTGTCAAGGACGATAAGGAAGGAAGGTTTAAGGAGTGGACAGTGGTCAGTGGAGATCACAAAGGAGTTAACCATCACTTTTTGGGGGAAATTCCAGCTCCGGTAATAATTATCAAGGCAAATTAAAGCTCTTAGGTGCTATAGCACACCTACAAAATTAGTAAGTATAAATTATTATTTGTAGAACATTGGGTGAACAGAAATATATAACTGTTGACATTGTAATATGCTGTTCAAGTTGTACCAATCTGGCATTTTGTAACAGGCATCCAAAAACTCATATCCTTTGACCTTTTGGGGAATTTGTCCAAAACTAAACTAAAACAAAAAACCTAGCTTTTAAAAACCACTATTTTTACAAAGATGTTTATGGCTATGAGTGATGTCAGTAATTGCAAAATAACCTCAAATCCATCACTAGGCAAAAGTAAGAGACAGATGTATGGACTATGTAGATGTACAGGCAGTCCCTGGATTATAAAAGAGTTTACTGCCTAAGTCTATCTTTAAGTCGAATTTGTACATAAGTCCGAACAGTTTGGTATGGTTCATATCTAAGGTCTTTGTCTTAGTATATAGCATATAGTGTACCTTTCTATACATGAAAAAACATTAAACACTTCCAGATACACTAAAACATCTTTAACGTAGTACTACAGTAGTAGTAATGTTCTGATGTGCATTGTTATTTCGAACCGTTGTATGTACCTTGAATTTTTTATATAATAGGCTTTATGGGGGGTTGGTTCATAACTATGGGTTGTACATAAGTTGTACGTTTGTAACCCGGGGACTGCCGGTAGATATAGATTTTTTTTTTTAAGTTTATACAAAATAATGCCATACAAAATAAGTAAAAGCATATAAAAAGTCTGTGCACAGTAAAGAGGAAGATAACATAAAAGTTGCTGTCATAAAACTATATATAGTATGAGGCTGATCTTATAGAAATGTATATATACTTAGGAAAAGCCTGGAAGGAAATTTATCATCATGGTGTTAATAGTGATTATCACTAGGGTTGTGAGAATATGTACAATTTTGCTTTTCTCCAGCAAGCTAGGAGGGAGAGTGTCAGTGATGGGGAAGACTAGAGGTGGAATCAAGAGCAGCGGAGAGATGTTAAAAAGTTGAATGCAGAAAGAATTAAGGATTCATCTTCCTCTAAAAAAGGAGGGAAAAAAGATAGGTAGCAACGGAATTTTAGGGAGGTACAAAATTAAGAGAACTCTGGCTGCTGTCATAATTTTAATGAACTTGGTGGTGATCTAACCAAAATGTATGATGAGTATCAAATAGAGGTTTTGAAGAGACTAAAAGATTTGGAACCATTGCTATATAATATAGGGTATAGAAAGAAGTCCACTAGAAATTAATGAAAGACTTACCAGGCAGCATTAAGGTGGTAGTAGGTAAATGTGTAGATGTCTTGTTTGGAATAAGACTCGTATTTAAAATCTGTATTTAAAAAAGAAAGAATAAGTGCAGTTGTGATGTTTTCAGGCAATTCTGTGACTCAGAAAGGTGCCTTGTTCTTCCTTAAAGTATATGTGTATCACATCTTTTTTTCCTGTAGTGCCTGTCAGAGTGCTCAATACTATTTGGTTGCTGATTGATGCTGATTAGCTTACCTACATCAGTGTATGTTTTGGATCTCATTCTTATGTTTATGTCAAGACAGCTCTTTCCCATCTATAGGGCAGTAACTTCTAGGCTTTTAGGAAGCCAAATGTGCCATGAAACGGGATCAAAAGGGAAAGAGAAGAACCTCATGAGTTTGAATGTTTTTATATACGTGGTTAAACTAAATAAGAATACAAGTAGTATATTGAAGACAAAGTCTAGAAATAAAATAACTGAAAAGTTAAGATTTAGTAGAACAAACTGTCATAAACTTACATACTGGAATCTAAACTTGGTTATTAACATTTCTGTGTATTTTCCAGAGTGGACTCAGTTGCACGTAAAAAGAACTTAATAATGAAATCATTTCAGAGTGCAAATATAATTGAATTGCTTCATTATCACCACTGTGACTCTCGATCATCAACAAAAGCAGAAAATTTGAAATGTTTGTTAAACTTGCAAATTCAGCATATTGATGCCAGGTTTGCTGTTTTCCTAACAGGTAAATTCACAGCCTCAGTTCTGCCTGATCTTCATTACTCAGCTCATACCAAAATAGGTCAGCTCTAGAAATGCCCTCCCAAAGTAGTCATTGGATACTGTAAGATGAATCTGTCCAACCACTGGCAATCAAGAATAAACTTGTAATGCAGTGTATTTTGATAAATTCACATAAGGCCGGGATTAGGGGAATGTTACTTTTTTGTCTGGTAAAGTTAATAGTTCTCTAACATGGTTCTTCCCATTGAATTTAATCAGCTCCTACAAGTATTTATCCAGTTTTATACTTACCTCTATTTTATGTTTTATGTGAATCTTATCCAGCCTTCCCCACGAAGAAATGACTGAAGTTGTCATTTTCTTTTTACAGATAAGCCTACTGTTTCCAGAGAGGTCTTTGAAAATAGTGGAATCCTTGTTACAGATGTAAATAACTTTATTGAAAATATACAAAAAGTAGCAGCTCCATTTAGGAGTAGCTATTGGTAAGAACACTTTTTAACAACAGCAGGTATTGGTGTGTCTATGAGGGACCAGTTGATTTGAAACTCTGTTCTTTATAGATCATGCTATAAATTTAAAATATTTATTTCTTTGGGGGTGGAATTGCTGTTACTTTGGCATAAATGAGAATTTCTGGAGTATCATTAATAAAATAACCAACTTCAAATTACCCACTTTAATGGATGTGCATTTATGCTTTCAGTTCACCTAGATTACCAGGACAAAAGATAACGTAGCCTTAATATACCTACGCATTTTCCCCATTAGGTAGCATGCCTTTATAATATTTCTTGGTAGTTTTGTTTTAAAGATAGAGTTATGATCAATTTTGTGTTTATCCAGGTGATTCAACTGCAGCTTGCGTAAACATGGATGATGACGACAGATTAGTATTTTCCCTTTTCTTTGCAAAACTTTGAAATACACATGAACTGTCTTCTCATATTTGGAAAAAAATAATGTTTTATACCATAGGGAAAGTTTTCCTTCTTTCATTTTTTGCTAAAATGTTTGACTTCACAGTGGTACAGTTGTCCGTTAGCTTTGGGTTTCAGTGTTAAATACTATTGTTTTAAATTATTTTCATTTTTAACAGAATGCCTTCAAAGCTATTAATTGAGCTTAATATTAAAAATAAGAAATTTGCTAACATGTTTATTCAGTTGAAGCAAAAATACCTGTTTTTGCATGTTAATATCAGTACGGCATATGTAATGCATGTTAATGGTTTGTTTTAAAGGTTTTACCATCCTTGTACAAACTGTAATCTTAAATGAATTCATTTGATATTATTAAAGCAACACCAACACTACATAAACATTTTTTCCCAAATGGTACGATTTATAAATTGTCATTTTTTCCTTACTCAGTTTTTGTAAATAGTGCACTACAAATCAACCCTGAGGAAGAAATAATCATATATTTATGATATTAGAAATCATTTCTACAGTAATCTTTAAAACTCAAAACCAAGCCAAAAAAATTTTTTATAAGATACATAGTATCTGTTTGGAACAAAGGTTTTTGTAACTAATTTGTTTCCTTTTTTAATAAAGACAACTAAAAAAATCACTGAATGGTTTCTGCAATGACTGTATAGCAAAATTGAACTTGTAGAGAATGTTTTAACAATTTTTAGACCATTTAGCCGCAATAACTAGCTGAGGAATCCTACCATTTATAGCATTTTGGCCTTGCTGTTAGTCTCACTACCACAGACCTGCCCAGTGCTTTCTGGTGTACTTTCCCTCAGAAAGACAAAATTTTAAGTAATTTCTTTTCACTTGGTCTTATATAGGGTTACATTAGACCTATATAGAAACTTCTTTCAGAAGTCAGTCTGCTTTGTATAATTCCTCCCTAAACAAAAAATGCCAGTTTTACAATTTATTTTCTCCGAAGTACTGATGATTTTAATGACTGACACTATCTTTCCATAGAAAGCTAATCATTTTATTTTTGCCCCCAAGGACAAGAATCTAATAAGAGACCATAATTATATTTGGTATGCTGAATTAATTTGAAATTTCTAAAGAAAAGGAAACTTAACATTTATTAAGCAAGCACCTATTACCTACCAGGCACTGTCTGTTAGTCATCCTTCAAATTTTACCTCAAATGTTAAATCTGCCCTTGCTGAAAAGCCTTCCTACACCTACAAGGCCATCTTCCTCAGTTTCCATACCTTTTTTATAACTCTAATACTTAGCCAAACCATATAATATGTCTCCCCTAGACTGGGAGCTCTCCAGAGACTGTGCCTTAATCATCTCAGTACCCTACTGGCCTGGCAGATAAGTAGGTGATCAATAAATACGTTAAAGGAAGAATATGAAAATGTTTTTTTTCTTTTCACTTATTACTAACTCAGCTTGTGTCTTTGCCTGCATTAATGGTTCACAATTTGAAGTACTATGGGAAGGGAAAGGCTTGCTGGAATTCTAGATAATTTTATTGTATAACTAAAGCAGTGGCTCTCAAGTAGGGCAGTTTTGCCCCCAAGGGAAATCTGTCTGGAGGCATTTTCAGTTGTCACAACTAGGGGGGTACTACTGGCATCTAGTAGGTAGATGCCAGAGATGCTGCTAAACATCCTACAGTGCACAGGACAGCCCCCTACAACAAAGAATTATCCAGCCCAAAACGTCAATAGTGTGAGGTTGGGAAATTCTGAGCTAAAATAATCAATCTGTATTCAGTCTAAATTATTATTCTTTTAATGCCTTTAGCAGATCATCTGCCTCTGTCTCTTTCATACTTAACTGTAAAAGTCAATAATCAGTCTAAAAAAATACAAGTATGCATCGCTTAACATCCATTCAGCAACATAAGTCCTGGCCCCATAAGGTTTTTTTGTTTTTTAAAGGAATGCAGCTCTCCTTTTATTATTTCCCTTAATGGTTTTAAAGAAAGACCCCAAAGCCCTAGAGTGAACAAGCAGCAGGGCTCCAGGGCGTGTCCCAATCCCTGAAGGGCCGCCTCCTGGCTTCATTTACCAGCCGTGCAGCCTTTCACTCCTTGCCCAGGGCAGTGTCTGCTATAGCTCCTCCCTTCCTGCCACAGGTGCTGGCTGGGCCAGGTGCCCGTGGGCTTCTGACTCCAGGCAGTGGCAGCAGCTGCACCTGCTCAGAAAGCAGCTGTACCAACTGGGCAGCAGTAGCCTTAGCTGCCACTGCCAGCTTCACTCCTGGATCTGTACCTCCCCGCCCTCCCAGTCTGGCTGTGGGCGCAGGCCCTGCCCCACCCAGCCACACACCCTGCAAGGCCAGCCTCCTGTATCCAGAGCTACAGTTCTCAGGCTTTGTCCTGCAGGCTTTTGTAAGGTTTTAATGTATGGCTGTATGGGGATTTAACTACGGATTGTACGGAGACTTCTGTATATAATATGTTCAAATCACACAATGTCCTATTTCACAGAACATATGGTGGATGTTAAGCAACACATACCTGTACAGCTAAAATGTCCTGATTCATCTGTGGTAAATAACTGCATATACAGTGAGACTTAATAGTTACATCAAGGGGAAAACAGTACCAGTCAAAATAATTTCTAACTATAGCATAAATTACATGAAACTATTAAAGCATTGTAATTGTTGCTATAAGCAAATTATCAAAGGCAAGGCAGTATATGGATTTGCGTGCAAGAGAATACTTCTTCTAAACCACCACCAAGAATACCTTAAGAGTTTAATTTATGTCAAGAGTATATAATTTGGGGTCTACTCACAGTGAAGCCAGGTGACAGGCTTTTTATCTATCTAAATTAGAAAACGCATATATACTTTTAGCTACTGGGTATCTCTTTCCCGGCAAGTTTCTGCTGTACTGAAAGATATAAGCAGCAGCTGTGTGGTAGCCATTACAGTACTTAACATATCTTAAAGATCACAGTACAAACAGACCAATGAACAGCGTAATGGTTTCCAGAGTTTGGCTTTATTTTGCAGTACAGAAATCATTTGGAGCCATTTTGGGGGAAACATCATTGAAGCAGAGGCTCTGTCCAATCAATACTGTGTTGCATCTTGGTCCACTGAAGAAGCCACACCTGGGATACAGAAGATGCTTCTGCATTTCCCCTGCCCTATGACAGATCTCTTTTCTCCTTTTCTCTCATCAATTTTATTAGATTAAAACACCATATGGAGCCATTAGCCACACAGGCTTTCTCCAAATGACTCCCAAAATCAGGAGTTTGGTTAGAATTCTATGCCCACAAAAACCAAACTTAATGGCTATGCTATTCGGGCATTGTCATAATACTTGCAATAACACAAAATATAAAGTTACAGGGAAAAACCTAGGGATGCTGTCCCAAATTATGGAATATTCAATTTAGAATCTCCTTAACGTCACGAGGACAGATGGCACAAAACTGCACTGATCCAGCTCTTGAGCAGCAGAAGCACATAACTGCAAAGGCTACACTCATTAAAAGATACAAATACTGTATCAAGTTGTCTGTATCAGTATCACAATGTTTGTTTAAAACTGATTCTTCACTAGGGAAAAAAAAAAAGCCAGTATTGGTTAAATTGAACAGAATATGGTAACCTGCCAATTCTGAATATAGCCACTCCATGAAAAAGAGTTAATACATGATATTAAAAAGATGAAGGGGAGGAATATTTACTGGTACAGTACTCTTCAATCTTCTCAGTTTTGATTACAAAAGCAGGCCTTACAATATTGATTTCAAACAATATGCATTATTTGCCAAATTTAAATTTGTTCTAATTAGGTGATAACATGTACTGCTGTTAGTCTTCCCCATAGATGTCATTTTTCTTGCGTTTCATTTCTTCAAAGTCAAACTCTGATCCTGTCATCCTCTTATAGATGTCTTTAATGTCATCACAGGTCGTCTCAAAGTGAGTTGTAGCATCGTAAGCACGAGAAATAAAGATCTGCAAATAAAAATTGCAAAGACTTAAGACTATTTAGGCATGTCTCCCCAGTAAAGCCTAATAATCACTCATTTCTGTCTCCACACTCACCTGGCTTTCTGTTCCTAAATCTTTTGGTACAAGGAGGTCACTGATGCTAACAAATCTGGAGGGAAAAAAGAAATAAGGTTAGGAGACCCCATACTAAATCACTGCTTTGCCTGTCTTTCAAAACCCAAGGGATAAGACTGGTAGAGATGAGATACTCTCCATTCAGGATCCCACACAGCAGCCGATGGCTTTCATTTTTCTCATATTCACTCCACCATGGGGCCAAAATCAAAGAACTCAGTTTGCATCTTAGTTGATTTAAATATGAATACATCACTTACTTCTGTTCAATTGGTTCCAAGAGTTCCAAAGCTGGTCTGATTTCCTTCTCAGGTTCCTTGGTTTCCACAGTTGTACTAACTATGGCAATATACTTCCCCTGTGCTGCCACATTGTGTGCAGAAGAAATCATGCAAACATAGATATCTAAAAACAAACGAAATCATCTTATTCCCCAAAGTTTATAAACCTTGGACATTTGTAGGTTTCACATATATTATCTGAAAAAGGCAATGTCTTCTAAGCTTAAAGTCTATATGGAAGTAAACAGGGTCATACATAAAGTACACTAATACTTAACAACTGGAATTGTTAAGGATTTACGTGGCAGTGAATTATTGGACTCTTCCTAATCTGTCACACCTAGTTGTGAAAAGCCTGCCCAACACATGAACTTCTTCTTTGGACACTGCATTTGGAAAGGTGTTGAATAGCTAAGATTTAGTAAGGACTGGTTTCCCCATTTATTAAAGTAATACAAAATTGCAGATCAGTATAAACTATTCCTGAGTTGACATAATAAACTGATACAATTCCAGAGATTCTAGTCTGTACACAACTACTCTAACATAACTGTAAAACTTCCAATAAAGAAAATAACATGGACTCCCTTTATTCTTTTTACACTTTCACAGGCCCAGGGACCTTCTGGGGAACTACTGAAAGATTATTTTAGTTCACGTCCCTTTGTTCGAGTGATAATCTGTGATTTGATATATGGGGGGAAAAAAAGCATAATACAGATAGCTCTTAACTGTCCATTTAAAAGCTGACAGCCCCTTTTAAGTTGAATTTTAGATAAATGAAAGATGGGAATGTCTATCTGATGGTTGAAAACCACTAAAGCACAGATTAGGAATTACGATTTTAAAAGTATTAAGTTTATAAATAATGACAAAAAGCAGCTATGTCATCAGTTCAGTGGAGTCAACGAGTAAGCATCAACCTTCAGACACATGTTAGAGCTAGGAAAGACTGTCAGTTCATCCCTAGCTTCTTGATTCTACAGATGAGGTAATAAATGTCCAGAGTGATGAATACAAGTAAAAGGCAGAGCTGGGATCAGAACCCAAGCTCCTAGTCAAGTTTCTTCATTTCAACACAATGCTTCAAGATGACTATGAGCTAAAAGGAACCACATTTTATTTCCTGTAAGTAAACTAATCTTTTCCCTATTAATACAGCATACAAAATTAGGAAGCTGGGGTGAAATACAAAGCAAATTATTCTACCAAAATTCTACAAACATCTGGTCTTCAAAACATACCTGACTTTCGGTTGACTTGGTTCTGTGGAATAATGATCTGGCATGAGTTGGCATCATTGGTGTTCTTGATTGGGTGGCTTAGGATACATATAACTCTAATCACCTGGCCCACCTTTTGTACCCTATCTTTTACATAGCTGGGATCACAGATGAGCTGCTTACAGCGAGCAATCTGTAACAAAACATTAAAAAAGACTGTGTCCATGATATTTTTAAATAGTATATTGATGCCACTTTCCCTGGAAAATAATCTGTTATCTTCATAAGCTAATAAACATAAAAGTTAATTGTAGGTACTTACGGAACTATAGATAACTATCAAAACTAGCTTTGCCAGCAATTCTCCTTAAACAGATATATGAATTCTAAATCTTATTCAGAAAGTACAAAAAGTGTGCCAGTCTTCAGAAGCACACATTTTAGAATTGGGCAGATCAGGGTCCAAATTCTGGTTCTACCTAATGTCAAAGGAGTATTGTTAGGATTCAATGAAACATATGTAAGGGCTGTCATAATATGTCAACGTACCTGATATACAGTAAAATGTAAATAAATGTCAATAAAGGATGTAACTATTGTAAACCAAAATCACTATCTTCTTGAGGCTATGCCTTCCAAGTTAAATGTTAGCTGCAAGATAAATGGTATATAACCTGGAAGATTTACAGTATTACAGCCGCCTTCTCTCTCATATCAAAGCCCAAAAGTTTCCTAAGAGGCGGCAGCTGTGTGAAGTGAAGAATGAGATGAAAGGAAGCTCTGCAATAAAAAGAACTTTGAGATATCAGATTAAAGTATTTATCCATATCTCCTAAACTCTATTATGCTAAAGGCACACTGTTGTTAACAAAGAAGTGGCTGGTGGATTCCAACTGCAGAACTTTTGGTTAGCAGCTGTAACTCTTAACCACTGCACCACCAGGGCTCCGCAACAGACTTACACAATAAGAAAGGTTCAGGTGGCCAACTAGTAAAAGCAGATAAGCAGATGATATGGTTCATAACACCCTTGGAAAATCATCAGGAATACTTAAAAATATGTAAATTTTTTTTTTTTTTTTAGTTTTTGCATTTCTTTTTTTGAGTTCAATTTGTAAGTGTTTATATTTCATGACTTTTATTCTCAGAAGTCTTCTAAAAAAAATTTTAAAAAAGGGAGAGAAAATTTACGATGGGATCTTAGTGATCATAGTAGGAATTAAATAATAAAACAGAATGGTAGAATCAACTAGAAGGCTGAGGCCATAAGGAATAAAATGTCATCCTTCATTTTTCTAACTGCACTGCCCAAAGTATTGTATCTTCTTACAAGAGCATATAAGAGACTATAGACACAATTTCTGTAGTCCACTTAACAGCTTTCAATAAATACAACTGAGAATTTGGTATTTTTCATTTTCTGCCCATATGGGCAAAGAGAATAAAATTAACACAGTAAAATGTTTCACATTTATTACATGAATCAGAAAATGAATATGAATTTACAGCAGTAGTCTAGACTCTAATGAAAATGGTGAAACTCATTAAATAAGTGAATCTCAGTCAATGAGTCTTCAGATGACAATATCCTAGATAATTTTCTCAAACTTAAGAATTGATGAGTGAACAACACAGTTCTAAGGACAAAAAGAATGTATGGTATTCTCACTGTTGCAGATTGAATTGTGTCCCCCCTAAATATGTGTCAACTTGGCTAGGCCATGATACCCAGTATTGTATGACTGTCCACCATTTTGTCATCTGATGTGATTTTCCTATGTGTTATAAATCCCATCTCTATGATAATGAGATGGGATTAGTGGCAGTAGTGTTAATGAGGCAGGACTCAAATCTACAAGATTGGACTGTGTCTTAAGACAATCTCTTTTGAGATACAAAAGAAGGAAGTGAGCAGAGAGACATGGTGGACCTCATACCACCAAGAAACAAGATCAAGGAGAACAGTGCATCCTTTGGACCTGGGGTCCCTGCGCTGAGAAGCTTCTAGATCAGGGAAGATTGATGACAAGGACCTTCCTCCAGAGCCAACAGAGAGAGAAAGCCTTCCCCTGGAGCTGACGCCCTGAATTTGGACTTCTAGTCTACCAGACTGTGAGACAATAACTTTCTGTTTGTTAAAGCCATCCACTTGTGGTATTTCTGTTATAGCAGCACTAGATAACTCATGTAGTTAGCCACTGACAACAAGGAGCTCGTCACACCATATTTTACAACAAAAACTTGGGCTCGTTCTGTTTTGCCAACAGGACATATGTGAAGTATTCTTTCATCTGTTACAATTCTTTCATCTTTCAAATTTTACTTTCTATAAAGAAGTTTTATATGTTCCAATTCTTATTGTAATTTTAATAAAGTTTTTCACTATCCCTTTATAATTTCATAAAATGACTTTAAAATACTTAAAAATAAAGGGGGGGGGGGGGAGTCCTTTGAAGCCAGATGGTAAATGTGACGACTGTTGGTCCTGGTAATCTAAGGATTAAATTGGCATAACTAAAATCTTGCAATGAATGTATCAAACAAAATCTGATTTATTTCTTCTGTAGTTCCTAATTCATTTAAAGTAGACAAGCCAATCACACTATGACAGAGGCAAGATGAAATGAAAAGGGAGTTATGAAGAAGTTGTTTGGAGGTTATTCATAAAATACATGCTTAAACTATAAAGATCCTATTAACACTTAAAATGTAAAAATGCCTATCAAAATATACAAAGCCAATATCCTACATAAAGTGAAAATCCTTACAACTGGACCAGTAAACAGCATCATGATAAGTGGTGGAAAAACTGAAGTTCTCAAGGATTTCATTCTTGGATCAACAACGCCATGGAAGCAGCAGTCAAGAAATCTAACGACATACTGCAGTGGGAAAATCTGCTGTAAAAAACCTCTTTAAAAAACATCAAAGATGCCACTTTGATGACTAAGGTGTGTCTGACCCAAGCCATGGTATTTTTAATCACCTCATATGCATAAAAAAACTGGACAATAAAAAAGGAAGATCAAAGAAGAACTGACACACTCAAATTGTGGTGCTGGTGAAGAATATTGAATATACCATGGACGGTCAGAAGAACAAACAAATCTGTCCTGGAGGAAGTACAGCCAGAATGCTACTTAGAAGCAAGGGTGGCAAGACTTTGTCTCACTTACTTTGGACCAGGGATTTGAACAGTTTAAATCAGTACAGTCACAGCCAACAAAGTGAAAACGGAACAGACGTGAAGTTTTACAACCTGTGTGATTCACCAAGGTACCTGGAACGGGAAAAATTACAGGTCGAAGCCCTGGAATGGGAGACTTGGAAGAGGCTCAGTGAGCCCTTTCAGGAACCTGATGTGTTAGACTGGATTATTGGCGGGACTGTATACAACAACACACATTTAAAGCAGCACAGTCAGCACCATCTTTGAGTGGGGCACCTCCATCTTTGAGCAGGGCCACGCTGTTTCCTAGGGTGAGATTTGGTTGCCATGAAATCCATACGTTGGCCTTGTTTTCTAAGAGGGAGATAAGTTTCTAGCTGGGCTTAGACTGGTAATTTTTCCCATTCCGGATACCATGGCAAAGTACCTAAATTTTAAAAATTCAGGTCTGTTCCAGTGATGCCTCCTTAGCCATGACTGAATGAGGCAGAACCAGTTCAAAGCCCTGCTTTGGACGTCATCAAGAGAAGCCAATCAAAAAGCCAATCACTGGGGAAGGACATCATACTTGGTAAAGTAGAAAAAGGGTCAGTGAAAAAGAGGAAGACTCTCAGTGAGATGGACTGACACAGTGGCTGCAACAATGGGCTCAAACATAGCAACAACTGCGAGGATGGCACAGGCCCGGGCAACATTTCTTTCTGTTATACATAAGGTCACCATGAATTGGAGCCGACTCAACAGCACCTAACAACAACAACAATATTCTACAGCACAGGAATTCTATCCCAAGGTGGATTACAACTGAGGGCTGTGAGGATAGATTGCCTTGGTTCAAATTCTACCTCAGTCATTCACTCAGTTGTGTATCCTTGTGGAAGTTTCTTAATCTAAGCTCACTTGTAAAGTGGAGGTAACACTTACCACTTAGGATTGTTATAAGGAATAAATGAGACAATGTACATAAAGTACTTGCTTGATGCTTTATTATTAGGCTCTTTTGCCCTAAGCCAGTTTTTTCCTACCTTATGCACATTACTCCCCTTACACTGGCTACCAAAATCTTCATTTCCGGTGAGATCTAAACAACTGAAAATACATCCCTCCAGGAGGTCTCTATCTTCTAACCTGCTCAATGTTTTAGGTTGAAAATATAAAGCATAGATTTTTAAAATTTAGAAATAAAAGAATTTTAGAAGTAGGATTTTGCAGTATGTCCTGTACTGCAAGAACTGTTAAGGGAGGTAACTGAGTCAGACGGCAAAAGAACTAAGCATTTTGGGGATAAAAGAGAATGAATGAGTAACTTTTTTATCTTTATTTTTTGCTGTAAGGAGTGGTTTGCAGACTAGTGGCACTGGTATCACCTGGGAGATGGCAAGAAATCGCAGACCCTCCTCAGACCTACTGAATCAGAATACGCACTTTAACAAGATTTCTAAATTTGAGAAACACTGCTCAAAACTCCACCTGTGTGGATGGCTAGCTCCACAGCTCAACACCAAATTAGGTAATAAATTTCAACCAATAAGTTGTAAGTGGTTCAAATAAAGCTGAATTTAAATGGAAAGTTGAGGTAGCCACCCACACTACATAAAATATGTAATCAACACAATAGCAAGCATTAAGATCTGTGGATTTTTTTAAATAAAGCACAGCATCTGTAACTAGTCCCTAGTCATCATGAACACAAACCTAGCATAATGAAATCATTAAATCTGGAATCTAGCATCAATGTCTGCACCAAAATAGATAATACAATTTTCTTTGTGAGAACACAATATTTTTTAAATTATAAAAGCTACTCACCTCTCCTTCAGATTTTACACCAATCACTTTTCCATTTTGCACAATGATTTCTTCAATTGGTTTATTCAGCATGTAGGTACCTCCATAAATAGCACTTAGCCTAGAAAAAATTTTAAATTCCAATTAATTGTCTACTTCCTTAGAACTTAATGAGTTATAGGCAATATATATTTGCTCAATTTCCTTCTAGAAGGCTTTGGCTTAATAGTTCTTAAAGCATCAATTATAAAACAGACAAAATGACAAACTGAGGAATAAATGAAATAACACACAGTTACATGTAACAAGTCAAAATAAGCACTGACTGACCAATAACAGGAGTCACTTATACTGGCCTAATCCTCCTGCAGATAAATATAACTCTGCCTAGGGGGAGGAGGGGGGTTGCTATCAGGAGGCACCAGAGAGTGACTAAAAGCAGCAGAAACTGGAAAAGATGAGACTCCTGAAAGGAACCAATTGGGTGAGATCTAGATGTGGCTTATCCTAGAATACAAGGTTAGTTTAATATTCAAAAATCAATCTATGAAATTCACCATATTAACAGCATAAAGAAGAAAAGCCACATAATTAACTCAATGACAATACCTATCCATGATAAAAACTCAGCAAGCTATGAATAGAGGGGAAGTTAATCTGATAAAAAAAAAAATCTATGAAAAACCTACAGAAAAGATATTTAACAGTACAATAATGAATAAATTCCCCCTAAGAGTGGGAACAATACAAGGATGTCCATTCTCACCACTTCTATTCAACATTCTTCTGGAAGTCCTAACAGGTGTTATAATAAAGGTGGGGTGGGCGGGGAGATGGTTAATTTTATGTGTCAGCTTGGCTAGGCTATGTTTCCCAGATGTTTCACCAACTAGTCTAGCTGCTGTCATGGAGTAGTTACATGTGAATAAATCAGTTGGTCTTGGGTAGAGAACATTACCTTCCATAATGTAATCTAATGTAATTACTTTAGACGTTGTTGTTATTGCCGTCAAGTCTATTCTGACTCATGGTGACCCCATGCTCCATAGGGTTTTCAAGGCTGTGAGTTTTCAGAAGCAAATCATCAGGCCTGTCTTCCAAGATGCCTCTGGGTGGGTCTGAACTGCCAACCTTATGACTACTAGTCAAGCACTTAATACATGCACCACCCAGGGACGCTGCCTTATATGTAATGTAATGACCTTCTATAATGCAATCTAACATAATATAATCAATTGCCAAGTTGAGGTCATACAGTATAGAGTGGATCCTAAACCTAATCACTTCTGAGTTCTAAAAAGACCAGAACAGACACACACACACACACGGAAAGAAGAGGAAGACAGACAGATGCATCTGGAAGAATTTCTGGCAGCTACTAAAAGCTGAAACAGACAAGGAATGATCTCCCTCTAGTGTCATACCCTGAATTCAGACTTCTACCTTCTAAACTGTGAGAAAATAAACTTCTCTTCTTTAAAGCCATTCACATGTGGCACTAGAAAAACTAAGACAGGAGGCAAAAACAGAAAAAGGCTGTAAGGGTAGAAGTTAATCTCTCTATTCACAGATAATGTATAATAGGACAAATCTAAGGAAACTATAAAATTAGTAGAACTAACAAGTGAACTAACAAAACTAGTAAGTGCTATGTGACAGGATACATGGCCAATATAAAAAACTAACTGTATTTCTATATATAAGCAGCAAACAGCTCAAAAATTTAAAAAAATAGACTTTAAGCAAAGCCCACCACAAAGGATAAGGAAGGACACCATATAATGATTAAAGGGTCACTACACCAGGTGTACATAATCATAATAAATATATACGCACCCAATGACAGGGCTCCAAAATATATATAAGAAACTCTAACAGCATTGAAAAGAGAAATAGACAGCTCTACAATAATAGTAGGATAGGAGACCTTGTCACACCACTTTTGGTAAAGGACAGAACATCTAGTAAGAAATTCAATAAAGATTCAGAAGATCTAAATGCCACAAGCAACCAACTCGACCTTACAGACACATACAGAACACTTCATCCAACAGCAGCAAAGTATACATTATTTTCCACATGGAACATTCTCTAGAAAAGACCACATTTTAGATCACAAAGCAAGCCTCAACAAAATCACCACATATCAAAATAATAAAAAGCATCTTTTCTGATCTTAATGCCATAAAAGTAGAAATCAGTAACAGAATTAGCAAGGAAAAAAAATCAAATACATGGAAACTAAACACTTTGTTTATACACTACTGGGTAATAGAAGAAATCAAGAAAAAAATTAATTTAAAAATACATACAATCAAATGAGAATGAAAATACATCTTACCAAAACTTCTTGGACACAACAAAAGCAGTGCTCAGGGTCAATTTATACAGCAATAAACGCAAACATCAAAAATGAAGAAAGAGCCAAAATCAAAATACTGATCCTACAACTTGAACAAACAGAGAGCAGCCAAAGAAGCCCCCAGGCACCAGAAGAAAAAAAAAAAGAGTAGAGCAAAAATAAATGAAATAAAGAGGCAAAAAACAACAGAAAGAATCGAAATCAAAAGTTGGTAATCTTTGAGAAGATCAACAAAATCAACAAATCACTGGACAAACTGACAAAAGAAAAACAGGAGAGCAATCAAATAAACCCAGTAAGAAAGGAGACAGGTGATATCACAACCGACAGAACTGAAATAAAAAAGATCATACAGAATACTATGAAAAACCATACTCCAACAACTTTGAAAACTTAGAAGAAATGGGCAAATTTCTAGAAACACACTACCTACCTAAACTAGGAGACCCTGGTGGCATAGTGGTTAAGAGCTATGGCTACTAACCAAAAGGTCAGCAATTCAAATCCACCAGCTGCTCCTTGCAAACCCTACGGGGCAGTTCTACTCTGTCCTATAGGGTCACTATGAGTCGGAATCAACTTGACAGCAACAGATTTTTTTTTTTTTTTTAACCTCAACTAACACAAACTGGTAGAAAAATTAAACAGAGCCATAATAAAAGAAGACACTGAAGAGGCAACAAAAAAATTCCCAACAAAAAAAAACCCTCACCTGGCCAACTCTACCAAACTATCAGAGAAGAGCTCACACCAATACTACTCAAACTATTTCAGAGCATAGAAAAGAAAAGAATGCTCCCGAATTCATTCTATGAAGCCAGCATAACCCTGATACCAAAGCCAGGCAAAGACACCACAAAGAAAAGAGAAAACAAACAAAAAAACTACAGACCAGTCCCTCATGAATATAGACGCAAAAATTCTAAACAAAATTCTAGTCAAAAGAATTCAACAGCATATCAAAAAATAATATATCATGACCAAGTGGGATTCATACCAGGTATGCAAGGACGGTTCAAGATTAGAAAAATCAATCAATGTAATCCACCACATAAATAAAACAAAAGAAAAGAATCACATGATCATCTCAATCAAAAGAGAAAATGCATTTGACAAAGTCCAACACCCATTCCTGATAAAAACTCTCAGCAAAATAGGAATAGAAGGGAAATTCCTTGACATAATAAAGGGCATTTATACAAAACCAACAGCCAACATCATTCTCAATGGAGAGAGACTGAAAGTATTCCCCTTAAAAACTGGAACAACACAAGGACGCCCTTTATCACCACTCTTATTCAACATAGTGCTGGAAGTCCTAGCCAGAGCAATAAGGGAAGAAAAAGAAATAAAGCGCATCCAAATTGGTAACCAAAACCAAAACCAAAACCAAATCTGCTGCCTTGAGTTGGTTCTGATTCATAGTGACCCTACAGGACAGAGCAGAACTGCCCCATAGGGTTTCCAAGGAGTTGCTGGTATGTTCAAACAGCCAACCTTCTGGTTAGCAGCCAAGTTTTTAACCACTGTGCCGAAACGGCTCCTCAAAATTGGTATGGAAGAGGTTAAAAAAAAAAACTATACCTATTTTCAGATGATATGATCCTATACATAGAAAACCCCAAAGAATCCAGAAGAAGCTACAGGAACTAATAGAAGATTCAGCAAACTAGCAGGATACAAGATTAACATACAAAAATCAGCTGGATTCCTCTACACCAACAAAGAGAACATCGAAATGGAAATCAGCAAATCAGTACCATTTACAATAGCCCCCAAATAGATAAAATACTTAGGAATAAATCTAACCAGGGATGTAAAAGACCTATACAAAAAAAAAAAAAAAAACTACAAAACACTATCCCAAGAAACCAAGATACCAATGTAAATGGAAAAACATACCATGCTCATGGATAGAAAGACTCAACACTGTGAAAATGTCAATACTACCCAAAGCAATCTACACATAAATGCAATCCTAATTCAAATTCCAATAGTATTCTTTAATGAGATGGAGAAACAAATCACCGACTTTATATGGAAAGGAAAGAGGCCCCGGATAAGTAAAGCACTATTGAAGAACAACAACAAAGTGAGAGGTCTCACACTACCTATCTTAGAACCTATTATACAGCCATGGTAATCAAAACAGCCTGGTACTACTACAACAACAGATACATAGGCCAATGGAACAGAATTGAGAACCCAGATATAAATCCATCCATCTATGAGCAGCTGATATTTGACAAAGGCCCAAAGTACTTTAAATGGGGAAAAGACAGTCTCTTTAACAAATGGTGCTGGCATAACTGATGTCCATCTTTAAAAAAAAAATAAGATCCACACCTCACACCGTACACAAAAACTAACTCAAAATGGATCAAAGACTTAAAGATAAAACCTAAAACGATAAAGATCATGAAGAAAAACAGGGACAGTGCTAGAGGCCCTAGTACATGGTATAAATAGAATACAAACCATAACTAACAATGCACAAACACCAGAAGAGAAACTAGATAACTGGGAGTTCCTAAAAATTAAACACTTACGCTCATCAAAAGACTTCACCAAAAGAGTAACAAGAGAAACTACAGATGGGTAAAAAAATTTTTTGCTACAACATATTCAACAAGGGTCTACTCTCTAAAATCTACAAAATACTTCAACACCTCAACAACAGTCAAATAATCCAATTCAAAAATGGCAAAGGATATGTACAGACACTCCACCAAAGAAGACACTGAGGTGGCTAACAGACACATGAGGAAATGCTCGCAATCACCAGCCATTAGAGAAATGCAAATCAAAACTACAATGAGATACCATCTCACTCTGACAATACCAGCACTAATCAAAAAAACAGAAGATAACCAATGCTGGAGAGGTTGCGGGGAGACTAGAACCCTTATGCACTGCTGGTGAGAACGTAAAATGGTAAAACAACTATGGAAGACAATATGGCGCCTCCTTAAAAAGCTAGAAATAGAAATACCATACTGTCCAGCAATCCCACTCCTAGGAATATATCCTAGAGAAATAAAAGCCATTACAAGAATAGACACTTGCATATCCATGTTCATTGCAGCACTATTCACAACAGCAAAAAGATGGAAACAACTTAAGTGCTCATCAACAGATGAATGGATAAACAAATTATGGTACATACACACAATGGAATACTAAGCAATGATGAATCCTTGGAAACATCTCACAACATGGATTGATCTGGAGGGCATTATGCTGAATGAAATAAGTTAATCACAAAAGGACAAATATTGTATGAGACCACTATTATAAGAACTCAAGAAAAGGTGTACACACAGAAAATAACATTTTTTGATGGAGGAAGAGGGAGGGGAAATTACTAACTAGATGGTAGACAAGTGTCAACTTTGGTAAAGGGAAAGACAACACATAATATATGAGAAGTCAGCACAATCTGACCAAGGTGAAGTCACAGAAGTTTCCTAGACACATCTAAACACCTTAAAGGACCAAGTTACTGGGGCTAAGGGCTAGGGACTATGCTCTCGGGGGACATCTGGGTCAACTGGCATAACATAGTTCATAAAGAAAATGTTCTACATCCATCCTACTTTGGTGAGGAGCATCTGGGGTCTGAAAAGCTTGCGAGTGACTAAGATAAAAACTATTGGTTCCATCCCTTCCGGAGCAAAGAAGAATGAAGAAAACCAAAGACACAAGGAAAACATTAGCCCAAAGGACTAAAGGACCACGTGAACCACAGCCTCCTCCATCATGACCCCAGAAGAACTAGATGGTGCCTGGCTACCACCATTGACTACTCTGACAGGGATCACAACAAAGAGTCCCAGACAGAGCAGGAGAGAAAGTTGGAACAAAATTAAAATTCACAAAAAAAGACCAGTCTTACTGGTCTGACAGAGACTGGAGGAACCCCTGAGACTATGACCCCTGGACACTCTGCTAACTCAGAATTGAAACAACTCCTGAAGTCCACCTTTCAGACAAAGATTAGACAGGTCTATAAAACAAACAGTAACACATGTGAGGAATGTGCTTCTGAGTTCAGTCACGTTTATGAGACGAAATGGGCAACTCGTGCCCGAAAGCAAGGCAGGAAGGAACATAAACTGGATGAACGGACATGAGGAACCCAGGTGACACATTACAGGGATTGCAACCAACATCATAAAACAGTATATGTATAAATTTTTGAATGAGAAACTAACTTGAGCTGTAAATGCTGACCTAAAGCACCATAAAATTAAAAATAAATTTCATTAACAGCAGCATCAAAATAACAACATACGTATGCATAAATTTAACAAAAAAAAGTGCTAGATCTCTACAATGAAAGCTACAAAACACTGCTGAGACAAAGTCTAAATAGGTAGATAGATATAGCTTGGTCATGGACTGGAAGACTCGATATTATTAAGGTGACAATTCTCCCCCTAACTGATCTACTGATTTATCTCAATCCCAATCAAAATCTTAGCAAGTTTTTTTTCCTAGAAATTGACAACTTAACTCTAAAATGAATATGGAAATGCAAAGAACCTAGAATAGCTAAAACAATTTTGAAAAACAAACAAATGAGGATTTACATTATCTGATTCATGACTTATTATAAAAGTATAATAATCAGGGCAATGTAGTAATGGTGCAGGAAAGGTAAATACATCATTGGAACAAAGCTCTGATCTTCCAAAAAGGCACCAAGGCTTTACCGGAGATGGGAATTTTTTCAACAAACGGTACTAAAACAACTACACATAAGTGTGGAAAAAATGAACCACAAGCCCTACCTCACCCCACACACCAAAATTATTTCAAGATAGACCCCAAACTTTAAAAATTATAACACAATGTTAAAACTATAAGGCTTCTAGAAAAAAACAAAAACATAGAGTATCTTTGTATCTTGAGGTAGGCAAAAATTTCTCAGATAGGACCCAAAAGGTACTAAGCATGAAAAACTTTTTTGATATATTAGATCTGATTAAAAATTAAAACTTTGACTATCAAAAGGCAAGCTACAGTATGAGAGAAAATATTTGTAATATGTATACTTGACAAAACAATTTCTGCCAGAATACATCAAGATCTCCTAAAAATCAAAAACAAAAAGACAACCCAAATGTTTTTAAATGTGCAAAAGACATGAACATCATACCACAAAGACATACAAATGGCCAATAAGCACACAAAAAGGTGTTAACATTAGTACTCATGAAATTCGAGTTAAAATCATAATGAGATAGCATTTCACATCCAATTGAATGGTTAAAATTAAAAAGACTGACAAAACTAAACGCTGACAAGAATGTAGAACAACTGGAACTCTTATATACTAAGAGTATGTAAAATGGCACAATCACTCTGAAAAACAGTTTGGCAGTTTTTATGAAGTTAAACACATACTCATCATACCAACTAGCAATTCCACTCCTGGATATTTATCCAAAAGAAATGACAACCTATGTCCACAGAAAGACTCAGACACAAAATTTCATAGGAGCAACATTTATAATAGCCAAAAAAAAAAAAAAAAAAAAAAAAAATGTCCATCAACAGGAGAATGGATACACAAGCTGTGGTATTTTCATATAATGAAATACTACTCAACTATAAAAAAGAACAAACTACCAGTACATGCATCCACATGGATGAATCTCAAAAATACTACTAAGCAAAAATCAGACAAAAATGAGTACATGTTGTATTACTCCTTTATATGAACTTCAAGAACAGGCAAAAGTAATCTATAGTGGTAAAAACTGCTACAAAATGAAAATGTAGTTGGCGGGTAGAGATTGATTACGACACGCCACAAGGGAAGTTTGTCGGTGATGAAAATGTTCTATATTTTGATTGGCGTTTTGGTTTCATAAGTCTATACATTTATCAAAAACCAATTGATTTTTACTCAAGATCTGTGCATTTCATTATATGTAAATTTAATTTCAATAAAAAAAGTTCTTTAAAATAAAAAGTTATCAAATGAATTCAGCGAAGTGGCAGGATACAAGGTCAACACACAAGTATCAGTTGGGTTTCTATACATCAGCAATGAGCAAGTGGAAAAGGAAATTAAGGAAACATTACCATTTACAATAGCATGTAAAAGAATAAAGTATCCAGGAATAAATTTAACCATAAAGGTGAAAGACCTGTACACAGAAAACCAGAAGACATTACTAAAATAAAGAAGACCTAAATAAATGGAAGGACACTCCACGTTCGTGGACTGGAAGGCTTAATACAGCTGTCAACAGTACCCAAAGCAATCTATAAATTCAATGCAATCTTAATCAAAACCTCAATAGCCTTCTTGACAGAAACAGAAAAGCCAATCTCTAAATTTACATGGAAGGGCAAGGGACCCTGAAGAGCTAAAGCAATCTTGAAGAAGAAGAATAAAGTAGGAGGACTCATACTTCCTGATTCCAAAACATACTATAAGCTACAGTAATTAAAACAGCCTGGTACTGGCATAATAATAGACATGTGGACCAATGGAATGATCTATGGTCAAATGATTTTTGACCAGGGTGTTAAGTCTATTCAACGGGGAAGGAAAAGTTCTTCAATAAATGGTGCTGGGAAAATTAGATTTCCACATGCAGAAGAATGAATCAGGATCCATGCTTCATACTATATACAAAAACCAATTCAAAATGGATCACAGGCCTAAATGTGAAACCTAAAACAAAAAAATTCACAGAGAAAATATAGGGCATCGCTACGGGGCCTAGCTTTTAACTGTGTATTATTGGATATGACAACAAAAGCACACGCATCAAAAACCAAAATAGACAAATGAGACCTCATAAAAATTACTTTCGTACATTAAAGGACTTCTATCAAAAAAGTGAAAAGACAACCTACAGACTGGGAGAAAATTTTGGGGAACCATATATCTGATAAGGGTCTAATATACAAAATATATATTAAAAAAAAAAACACAAAAACTTCTACAACAAAAAGACAAACAACCCAATCAAAAAATGGGCAAAGGACTTAAACAAGACATTTCACCAAAGAAGATATTCAAATGGCCAACAAGCATATGAAAAGATGCTCAACATCATTAGCCATTAGGGAGATGCAAATTAAACCACGATGAGATACCAACTCACCCCTGTTAGAATGCCAATGATCCAAAAAATGAAAAACAATAGGTTTTGGTGAAGTTGTGGGGAAACTAGAACCCTCATCCATTGCTGATGGAAATGTAAAATGGTACAGCCACTATAGAAAACAGTTTGTCAGTTTCTCAAAAAGTCGAACACAGAACTACCATATGACCCAGCAATCCCAAGCCTAGGTATATACGCAGAGGTGAAGGCAAGAAGGCAAACAGAAACCTGTATACCAATGTTCACTGAAGCACTTTTCACAGTAGCCAAAAGGTAGAAACACCTGAAATGTCCATCAGTAGATGAATGGACAAACAAAATGCGGTATATACACACAACGGAGTTCTACTCATCCATAAAGAAAAATGAAGTCCTGATGCATGCCACAACATGGATGAACCCTGAAAAACATCATGCCAAATGAGATCAGTCAGCCGCAAAAGGACATATACTGAATGATCTCACTTATGTGAAATAAGCAAATATATAGAAACCAAAGATTACCAGTGGTTTTACCAGGGATGAGAAAAAGGGTGGGAAGAATTTTTGCTTAGGAGGCACTGAGTTTATGTTAATGGTGGTGGAATGATTTGGAATAGATAGCGAGAATGGCTGCACAACTTCAAGAATGTGATAAGTATCACTGAATTGTATATGCAGCAATTGTTAAGTGGGCATATCCTTTGTTATGTATATTTTAACCACAATAAAAAATTAATAACAGAAAGAGAAATAAAAAGCAGCTCATTACTCACAGCCATATCTCATCTCACTATTTACAACCATATCTCATACACTTATGCTGAAGATAGGGGTCAAGATCAGTAAGGTTTTAGCTAACAAGTTAAATATGGGCTCTTACCTTGCAAATCCTTGTGGCAGTTCTCCAAGGCCATAAAGTGGATAAAGGTATGGGCTTTTGCCATATCTTGCCAAAGACTCACTGTAAAGTTTAATCCTATTAATAGTTTCACAACATGATTGATCTAAATAACTGGAGAAAAGTAAATGAATATTAGAAAAGATTTTTATTTTAATTCTTGGTTTTCAATTTAAAAATCTTTTTTTCTGAAGTGATTTAAATCCACTACCTAACATACTTCACTTAAAAGGTTCTAACACTAATTTGCAGCTAGATCCTCTTCTTTCACAGTATAACATGGTTATGTTCATTTTGTTAGAATTTTCTGTTTGGAGAATTGGGAAATTCCGTAAAAGAGTTCCAAGAAAAATACAAATCTAAAAACCAAAAAACTTACTCATCAGTTCTGTAAAGTGCAAGGGCATGACCAGTAAAATCTATAACGTCTTGGCCCAAGTCAAATTTCTTATACACATCTCGCATTGTAGTCTTCTTAGGATCAATGCCCTCAAAAGTTCTAGGATCTTTTTCATCGAAGTTGGCAACGTACACTAGGAATTTTCGGAAACGACGTTTTTCAAACAGCCCCATTAAGCCTAAAAAAGAATTTTTTAAAAAGCACACAATCACAATAGGATACTGAGTAAAAGGGAATATATGAGAGGAAATTTTAAATGGGCCATGTTATTAACTGGGGCTCTTCTAGCTCATTGTGCAATATAAGATAAGTGAGTTTGGATGACAAAGCCCCCAGTTTCACAATGGTTTTTAAAATAAGCTGACATAATTACAACAGGTCAGTTATAAAGTCTTCAATTTTAAAACACAATCACAAGTAATTATAATCAGTACTTAATTAAATGTAATATAATTCTAATTACATCTTTTATTAAGTACAAGGTAAATAAGGACTCTGAAAAAATATCATCCATGAAGGTATCCATCTGTATGTTCTTCCCTTGACAATGCTGATCTATACTCAGCCAATTGCCTAAAATTCTTCCCTTTCCTTTTCTATATGCTCAGATATACTCTGGCACTTAATAGAAAAGAAGCTTAGATTCCAAGAAAACACTGACATCAGTGAAATTTAGATGTTGATTATGCTGCTAGTTTAATGAAGTCCCAGATAATACACTTCACTGCTTTTATTATATTAAAAAGCAGATGAGGAGACAGTTAACAAACTACCACTTTAAAAATCTTAAGCTCTTCGAACTAGTCAGTATTCATACTAGTAGTACATAGATGGTAAAAAGACAAGTGGCCAATGGGAAAAGATAGTTTTGTTTTTACCTCCTTACTTTCTCTTTCCTAAACTGTACAGCTACTTTAAAAACAACCATAGCTTTAAAAATACAAAAACTTTCACTTTTTCAATCTGTTGATAATTTAATGTTTTGATATTTTTAATATTATTTCTGCCAAGACTATTTTATAGTTGAAACTAATAAAACTTAAAACAATTATGAGGCTATTAACAACAGCTGACTACATTTTTTTTAATTAAGATTTATAACCCTAAAAAAATGGACTGAATATACACACAGGAAAGGCATAAGGCTAAAAAGAAATACTCCATTACCTTATCAGCACTATACCTAAGACTCAAGTTGAGCTGTCAGGGATAGGAATAAGACAGCCAAAAGGAAACATAAGACACTATTTCAAATGTACTTGTAACTCATGTATACTCTGGTGGACACTGCCTGTTGGGACAGAAAGCTACTACCAATAGTTCATTTTGGAGTATCTCATAACTTATTTTAATTAATCAAAATAAAACCCTATTTATTGTTTTTTGTTTTTGTTTTAATCCCCTTCTTTCTTTCCTCTTCTTCCTTCACCTAATCCTTAAGCCTGATAGTAACAGATATCAGCCCTACTTCTATTCTACAGCATAGTAAAGATGCTCTAGCTGCTTCTTTACCCCTTATTTTTATGTTGCTATACATGGCACCAAGCTACTGGTCTCAATTACCAGCTGATACAGCATCAGAACCAGATACCACTGCTGTTACATTTTAGAGATGCAGTGCTCATTCTGAAAAAGTCATAATCGAAAAGGTTCAAATAGTAATTTGTTGCCTACTGCATAATTTTTATATGAGGACTCCCCTAATTATCCTATTTAAAACTGTATTCCCCTAACCCCTTCCCATTTTTTCTTTCTTCATAGAGAAAGAAAAAAGAAAAGATATGATGTCATATCACCTCTGACATATTTTTCCTCATTTGTTTATTGTTGGTCTCCCACTAACGTAAGCTCTATAAGGAAAAGAATTTTTAGTTCTCTTTTTTCCCTCTGTTGAATCTTTCCCAGCCCCAAACCTAGAAGAGTATCTGGAACATAGCAAGTGCTCAATACATCCTTAATCCATGAATTAACATATAATGGGAGTGAATATAAAAGAAGGTGACTTATTTATATACTGGATATATGGTACATAAAGAATATCCACATATATGATAAAAGATTTAGGAAAAACCACTTTTTCAGGATTACTCTAGTCTGAGTAGTTGTCTTAATTACATCTCAAATGCTGTTTTACTTTTCTTCATTCACTTACACACTGAGGTTTATTTATTAAAATATACAGCTTAGGTCAAGATTTCTAAAACATGAAAAGCTACAGAATACAGAGCAGATTCAAAAAGAGACCAGATAAAAGCTTTCCCATTAGCTAACAGGTATACAATTTGACCACAGACTACTGGAAAAAAAAAATCAGAGCTGAATTAGTGTCCTAAGAACACTAGTAAGATATGGTGCACAAAATACACAGGTAGTCCCCAACTTAACGAAGTATTCCAGTTACGACGACCACACTTATGACCATCTTTTTTTATTTTTTTGTACATCTTATCATTAATAATATATGCTACATACAATGATGTAGCAGGTAATTTGCTGATGTTATCAATCTCATGTCAAACCTCAAAGACAAATAAAGATCAGATTTATAAAGATACTGACAATAAAAGGCAATAATAATGAAAACTTTAAAAAAAAAAAAAAAAGAGGTATTTGACTTATGTCAGAACCGACTTACGACAGAGTCAATGGAACAGAATCCCGTCGTAAGTGAGGCACTACCTGTATTTTTAAAGGTAGACCTAAATGACTTAACTCCAGATGATTAGCAACTGGGTGTTGCACCAGTCATACCTACTTCATAGTGCCAATTCACTTGTTTTGTGGTATCAAAAATGGTTTGCTCTGGAAGCAACCAAGATGTCCTTCAATACGTGAGTGGATGGATAAGCAAACTATGGTATAAGTCCACACAACAGAGTAGATTTTTTTTTAAAAGTGATTTGATGATATCAAAGGTGCTAACATTCCAGACAAATAGATACCTCACAGCAGTAGAATAAACATACAAGCTAAAGATTTAAGATAGATTTTGCTGGGAACATTTCAAAGGTATTCACAAAACCTTCTCAAGACATTTCTGGACATAGTTATCTGTGTTCAACATTACTCTACAGGTCAAATATATTTTTCATTGATTTGACTACCTCAGTTTGGCTAATCAACAAATATTTATTGGAACCTTGAGGTTTTAGTTGACCTCAGGAACTACCAAAAAACCAACAATATATATTTCCTAAAAAAGCCAATACAGATTTAGGCTACATCAATGAAAATATACTGTTCTAGAAAAGTAACAGTCTCACGGACATTGACTTCGCAGAAAACATTTGGAGTATGGTGTCCAGTGTGGCTGTCATATTATATATAGGATCTTGGCACATCAGAGAATTTCCAAAGAAGACTGGCCAAGAGATTCAGATAACATAATACATGACAAATAGCTGAGGGATCTAGAAATGTTGGCATGAAGAAGAAAAAGAGTTAGAGGGTGTGTGATAGTTGTTAAAGATCTAAAAAGCTGCCTACACTACTGTATGACAGTAAGAATGTGGAGTTCTAGAGTCAGATAAACCTGGCTTCAATCCAGTTCTATCAGTCACTAGTGATGCTACTTTTGGCTTTTCCTTCACACTCATATACCTCAGTTTTCCCATCTCTAAAATGAAGATAATAATAGCACCCACCTCACAGGGCTGTAGCAAAGTACTATCTAAAATACAGTTAGACAATACACATATAGTACTTAGTATATATTTGCCTGGAACATAAATGCTCAAAAAAAAAAAAAAAAGTTGGCTATTATTAAAATTAACAAATAACCTGTTTTTATCCATTCTTCTCTTAAACTTCTCCACCTTTATACCTTTCCTTGTCCCATTCCTTCATTCTGTCTAGAATTTTCTTGCCTACTTTTAAATCCTATCTATTAACTTAAAAACAGCTGCTGATCAGGCAGTAATTTGGTTAAAATTCATAAAACTATATACTAAAAAGGGTGAATTTTCCTGCAGGTGAATTATACCTCAAAAAACCTAACTTTATACACATAAACACATTTGCTTATTTTTACAAAAGGGAACATAAAAAAGATAAACCTGAAACAAATGAAAATGGGTATCTACCGGGTAGAAAAAATGGAGTGGGAAAGACGGAGATGAGACGCTGAGTATACTTTTTTATATCACTCTGAATTTCCAGCCATATAAATGTTTTACATATTTGAAAAAATTAAAGAGGGAAAAATAAAATTCTGCCAAAAGTCCTCAAATTTTTATTAAATGAAGGAAGGAGTTGAAGCTATTAATATAGATAAGAGCTCCAAGAGTAAACAACAAAAATTTAAAAATACTAAAACACAAACTTTGTTAAAAAGGATTCTATTCCAACTTTTGAATTCCTATTTCTATGAAAATTATTTAGACTGAATTTATACTGTCACTTAAAAGACTTAAAATAATTTCTAATCTATGATTACATCATTAACTAGCTCCAACTTAATCAGGAACCATTCCTTTCCTTCCCTAATTGTCATTTCTAACCAAGTCACAATTCTTATTGGTATTTATTTTCTGAATAGCATCTTTCAACATTGTTTGCACAATATTTTCTTCCCTAATAACAAGAAGTAAATAAATGAAGTTAGAGAAACTGCCAAAATAATTCAAAATGAGCTTACAAGTAAGAAAACTTTCAAAACTAATGCCAACATAATTAGTAGAGAATTTAAAGGCACTTTTCCTATCATCCCAATCTAAGTCTTTCCCTCCTCTAAACTCCTAGAGCACTTACAATCTGTAAAACTCCTCTACCTTTTCATTACACACATTTATCCTGCTTCAAACTGCTCTTCACAATGACTAAAACACCTTGAAGGATGGAAGGTCTTTTCTAGGGGTATTTGCTATTTAAAAGAGATACCAGAGATAATGGTTAACCTGGAATCTCCAATGAGCCAGTACAGGAAGTAACTTTGGGTAGAGAATAAAATCACTTCATACTCATGGGGAATTCCTAAAAACAGAAATGTTGGTGAATGACAACAGCAACAACTAAAAGATGAGCATCACCAGAATGGAGTTCTTTTCTTTTTTGGTGGATTGGATAATATAAGGTAGGGATCAGCTTAATAAAATGGTTAAGCATAGAACCGGGGCTTCAATTCCAATCCTGACAGTACCTATGTGATTTCAAGCCCGAGTTTCTCACCTATAAAATGAATGTCTTATAGAGATGTTTCAAAAGTTAAATAAGAAAGAAAATGGATGTGAAGTGTTTTGTGCACAGCCTAGCAATAGAAAAGATTCAAAAAATGATAGCTATTATGAATTATTATGGAAAGGGCACTACTAGATCAAACGGTTTCAGACCTACCAGCAACAAGCTGCTACTTATTTACAAATAGTCAAACTCTAAGCTTCACAAGGGTAGGAATTTTTTATAATATTTCATTCACTAATACATCCCACTGTCTAAAACAGTGACTGACACATAACAGACATTCAATAAATATCTGCTGACTGGATGGATGGATGGATGGACAGGTGGCTTACTAAAAAAACTAAAACCGTTTCCGTTGAGTCGATTTCGACTCAAAGCGACCCTATAAGACAGAGTTGGTGTCCAGCAAGTGGCTGATGGAATCGAACCACCAACTTTTTGGTTAGCAGTCAAGCTCTTAACCACTACACCACTAGGGCTCCACAGATGGCTTCAAAAAAAAAAAAATCAAACCCACTGCCGTCGAGACAATTTTGACTCATAGCACCCCACAGGACAGAGTAGAACTGTCCCATACGATTCCCAAGGAGTGCCTGGTGGATTCAAACTGCCGACCTTTTGGTTAGCAGCCGCAGTTCTTAACCACTACGCCACCAGGGATTCCTACAGATGGCTTAGGGGGTATTACATTTTATCTCTAAGATTCTTTTCCATTATAAAATCTTATTCTGAGAAAACAAAATAAAATCACTTACTAGATGCCAGGGCTTCTGCTTCAGTGGAAGGAACTTTGTAGATTTTTCCTCCCTTATAGACAAAGCTCCCTTCAGTTACTTTGAAATCCAAGTAGCGAGTTACCTCTGTATAAAGCAGCATCTTAACCAGCTGACCTATAAGAATCACATAATTCAAACTATAACTTAAATGTTACTACCTTTAAAAATTAGCAGAAATAAAAGCACATTTACGAATATGGCTACCCAATTTTTTCTTAACATTTTCTAATAACGCCTATTAAAAAAAAAAAACTCCAAAGCCATATCTTAAATGGTACAACCAGAATGCATACCTATTGCTTAGTATAGTAAAAAGTGGTTTTTTTTTTTTAACATTACAACTTCAAGGTTAATAACTATATCAACTGGCCTTCATAAAAGCTATAAACTATCAGAGGTCTGAGGTTTAGAATTGTAGTTATTATTACAAATGCATTTGGGTTTCTTTACAGTTCTTATATTTTAAAGAGTGGTACCTCATAGGTGAAATTTTTTAGAAATCTATGCTTTTCAGTTTCTACTCAATCTACATTTATTAAAGTGAGCATTAACTTCAGATAAAGAAAGAGCCAGGCTTACAATTAGAAATATTACCTGCCTAAAAGTCAAAGAAATTTTGGTATACCAAAACTAACAAAGTTGTTTGAAACACCAACAAAATTATTTAAAGCTTATTTGAAAAAATAAACACACCAGGGTGGCCAAATTTTTTTTTGTTTTTTGTTTGTTTGTTGAGAACAAGAAATAAATAATGTGGAGAGCTTTATGCAGCCAGACATTAAAGCATATTGTACAATTACAATAATTGATGTGATGCTGGCACAGAAATAGAAAACAAATTAGTGGAAAATAATACAGAGACCTCATGTATAAAAATTTAATATATGATAAAAGTTCAAACTAAAATGGAAAAGACTGTTGAGGGACAACTGACTAGCCAGGTTTTGAAAACATAAATGTCAGCCAATAGGAAAATAAAACAGATCAATTTATTTGTATGGTAAAATAGGTTAATATATGTATAAAACCATCGGAAGTGAGTATTTGTACTTTTATAACCTTGAGGTGGGGAGAAAATTTCTCTAAATCAAAAACAATTAAAAAAAAAAAAAGGATCAACCAATATGACCATGTGAAAATAAAAAGCCTTTGTTTAAGAAAAAAAATAACAAAACAGCACTGTAAGACAAATCACAAACTGGAAAAGATATTTTCAACACATGTGAAAAGGGTTAATATCCTTAATCTATAAGAGCGCTTTCAAATCAATATGGAAAAAATACAAAAACTACAATAGAAAAATGTGTAAAGTACAAGAACGGCCAACTCAGTAAAAAATATAAAAGTCAAACATCTGGACATCACTTCGTCCTCAAACAAATAGAAATAATACAAAAAAATAACAATGTTATGCCTTTCAGTGACAAAAATTAAAAAGAATAATACCCAGAATTAGTAAAGATATCCGGAAAGGGGTAGTGTAAAGATAGTCTACTGGTGAAAGTACAATTTGGTGATAGTAATTACTGACAGTCTACTGGTGCAAGTAAAATTTGGCAATATAAAGCAAAAAGCCTTAAAAAAAAAAAAAATCTGTTGCCTTTATCCCCATATTATACTTCTAGGAGTATACAAAGAAGTGTATCACCAACACACAGAAACACACACACACTTTCTCGCAGATGTTCACAAAATATTGGCTAAAAAAAAAAAAATCCAACATGTTAACTGGGCAGAAAAAGAAATTTGCAATATATGGCTTGGCAGGTTACACACCAAAATGTTAACTGTGATTAAATCCAGATGATAAGATTGTGATAATGTAAATTTTATTTCCTTTCTATTTATCTGTTTTCTAATTTTAATAAAATAATTATATTACATAATCAAAAATATGTGTTTACCATTTACATCAAAAAAATTAGTCAATTTTAAATTAAAAGAAAAACTCAAACGTAAGATTTCCTTCTATTAAAACAAACTATAGAATACAAACTTAAAACCAAGGAAAGGATGGTACACTCTTTATTTCATGGGATACAAACAGACTTATAACCAACAAAGTAGGTACTAATACTACAGTAATTTTTTAAAAAATACAGCTCCTCACATTAAAAAATAGAGCAAAAATCCTGACAGGGAACACAACAGAGAGTCCCTGATGGAGCAGGAGAAAAGTGGGGTGCAGTGCAGAACTCAAATTTTAGTAAAAAGACCAGACTTAATGGTTTGACTGAGACTGGAGGTACCCCAGAGAGCATGGCCCCCGGACTCTCTGTCAACCCAGAACTAAAACCATTCCCATGACCAACTCTTCAGACAAAGATTAGACTGGACTATGGGACATAAAGTGATGCTCATAAAGAGTGTGCTTCTTAGCTCAAGTAGATACATGAGACCAGATGGGCAGCTCCTGTCCAGAGGTGAGGTGAGAAGGCAGAGAGGGTCAGGAGTTGGTTGAATGGACATGAGAAATCTGGGGTGGAAAGGAGGAGTGTACTGTCACAGTTAGGGTCACATAACAATGTATGTATAAATTTTTGTATGAGAGACTAACTTGAATTGTAAACTTTCACTCAAATTATAACACTTAAAAAAAAAAAAAGAATCTTTATACATATGCTGGGTGCTGGAGACACAAAGATAAATAAGCATATCTCTGTACTTGAAATATATAGAATCTAATGGAAAACAAAAACTCACACTAATCATTGATATACAACCTGATATAACCCACTGAGGTAAGAAAAATCTAGAAAATTTCACATTTGCCCAAAATTAGCTGTCCTCAAAATGAACAGAATCCTAGATCTAAGATATCCCCAGTGGTATTTTTTTCTCCTTCTATAACCAAATATTTTCCTGGGAAAAAAGTATTTGGGTAACAGAAGGGTTGCTTACAGGAAAGGATGACTTAACCAACTTTCGCTTTTCCAGTTGTATCAGACCATCCAGTAAACACCCGTTAGGACCGATTCAAGGCAGCAAAGTAGGAATAAATAAAATCATAGTGAAAAAGATCAATGCTGCAGATCCCTGAATCTTAAACAGGGAAGTCATTAAGCCTCTGAAAGACAGAAAACTCCAAGCAATTCAAAACCTCACAACAGAGAAAGAAATCCACTGAGATGCTACTGTTAACATGACTTTAACAAGGGGTTGTGACAAGGGAGGAAAATCACTCAAAATCAAAGGTGTATATATGTAGAAAAAGAAGACTGCTAAGAGGGCAAGAAGGAAGAGGGACTGCAGTGTCCTGAGAGGAAAAGGTTTGCATTAGACAATATGCAAGTCAACAAGAATAGAATTAAGAGAAAGCAATACTCAAGTCTGTTATGAGAGACTAAAAAAAAAAAGCCAGGCATGGAAAAAGTGAAAACAAGAAAACCTATGACAGTGCTGGACTGAGATAAGAATAAACCAGGGGAATGAGGTAGAGAACGATGCTCTCATTTTCCCAGAAGCATTATCATTCTTCCCTCAACATGGAAATTAGAGCATGTATTTTTTTGGGGAAAAAAAGGGCAAAAAAATTAATACAAAAAAATTATTTTTAAAAATCTACAATCAACTTCTGGCAACACGGCGCTCTAGGCAGAAGCACCACGCCGTCCATCCAAAGCAAAGATCAGAAAAACTAAGCCAAACAGAGAAAACAGCAATCCTGAAATCCTAAACATCAAATGTAGAGATAAAGAACTCAGTCAAGCACCAAATGGAGTAAGAAACTGACAGAGAAGAGTGAGCGAGGAGACATACATGGAGAGGTCCCCTATCAGCTAATGCAGCACGGATCTGCCATCTTCCACTCCTATCAGAAACCAGCCAACAGGGGTATGAGAAACCAGCTTCATGGAGCTTCCAGCAGGAGACAGAACAACTGGTTACTGGCGATATACACTTTCACACCCCCCACTTGGCCTCCTCTGCTTGCCACAGCCACAGTCTCTTGGCCAGGAAGCACTGGCTGCTTGGATTCCACCCGACTGCACTGGCCGACTCCCTGAGTGCCATTTGTTGGCTGTTGGAGTTGCTTTTCTCCGCTTCTTTTGATTTCTTCCTTACCTCTCACCACCTCCTTTTGCTCTAATACCTGGCTCCATGCACCATCTTTGCTTCTTCCGGAGGGGCTGTGGAGCTCCGTTCGAGCGTGGAACTGCTTCCCAGTCCGTGCTGCCATGCTGGCAGGATCCCGGGGCTCTGTTTTGTTTGTTTGTTTTCAACTGTTTGTTTGTTTTCTTTTTCTTTTCTCGAGTTAGGAGCCCGTTCTGGCCGGGCTTGGGACCTACCCCCTCAGCTTGCACAGAGGGATCCCTGAGGGCATTTCTTTTTTTTTTTTGCGATTTTTCTTGTTGTTTTTATAATTTGTTTTGTTTTCTTTTACCTCTTTTTCCCTTTTTGTCTCTCTTCATTACTCAGTTTCTCGTCTCTCTATACCTTCCTTTTCTTCCTGTCCCCTGGATACCTGGCACTGAATACCTCTAAGCGTCCTAGCCAGGCTGTACTTCAACACCTGGGAACAACTTCCCCAGACCTCGTAGCCGTACCGGTGGGATCCCTGGGAGCTTTGCTGCTCTTTTTCTCTTTCTAATTTTTGTTTATTCATTCTTTTCTTTTTTCTCTTCTTCGTCCCTTTTTTGCTTTTCTCCATTTCATAGTTTTTCATCTCTCCACTCCAACGGCAAGCTCCCCTAGCACTTTTTTGTTTGTATGTTTTTGGCTCCTGTTCCACCCTCCTCTCTCCCATACCCATCTTAGCTCCACACATCACAATCTCCCCCCTCCATCCTGCCTACTTGCACCGTGCACTTAACATCACACCACCAAGCAGCAAAGGCACGGCCTACCAGAACCTACCCTGCACTGATTAGCGACCCGCCCTGGTGGCTGAAGTAAGTGCCAAAAACAATCTATCCCAGCAACTCCTCTTCAGCTAGACCCGCTATACCATATATGAGTGACTGACCCTGCCAATTGGAGAAGGAGGCAAAAAGTATCGTGCCCACAGACGAGCAAACACAAAGAACACAGAGCCTGCCTACTCACACATAGCCAAATTAAAAAAAAAAAAAACAGGATGAAACAAACAAACCTACAATCAATAAATGAGAAAAATAACTACTGAATGCCCCGAAAACAGCACACAATATCAAAACATTTACAAAAACAGGACAGGATGGTTCCAGTAGGCGTCCAAAATAAAACACCAGATGACATTCCGGTATTAGAAAAGGCACTAGAACTACCTGATAGGGAATTCAAATCTCTAATACTCAGAATTATCCAAGGGTTGAAGCAAAAAGCAGACAAAAATGAGGAAAAAACAGATTCATGGAAAACGCAGACAAATTCATGGAAAATACAGACAAAGAAAATGGAAGAATTCAGGAAAATAATGCAGGAACAAAATGCAAAAATAAATTCACAACTAGAAATTATACAAAAACAATTAGAAATCCAAAAGATAAACAACAAGATTTCAGAAAAGGACAGTGTCATAGAAGCGCTGAGGAAGAGATTTGAAACGGTGGAAGACAGGATCAGTGGAATTGAAGCAAACACTTAGATACAACTCTGTTTGAGGAAAAATCAGAAAAAAGAACAAAGAAAAATGAAGAGACCCTGAGAATTATGTGGGATACAATCAAAAGCAAAACTCTGCGAGTGATCGGAGTTCCAGAACAGGGAGAGAGAACAGAAGACACAGAGAGGATCGCTGAAGAACTGCTGACAGAAGACTTCCCCAATATCATGAAAGATGAAAACCTGACCAACAAGCTCAACGAACCCCATATAGGACAGTCCCCAAAAGAAAATCACCAAGGCATATCATAATCACTCTCACTAAAACCAAAGACAAACAAAGAATCCTGAGAGCAGCTCAAGAAAAACAAAAAGTCACATAACAGAGGAGAAACAATAAGACTAAGTTCGGCTTATTCAGCAGAAATCATGCAGGCAAGAAGGCAATGGGATGACATATATAAAACCTTGAAAGAAAAAAACTGCCAGCCAAGAATAATATACCCCGCAAAACTCTCGTTCAAATATGATGGTGACTACATAAATGGAAAAACATACCATGCTTATGGATAGGTAGACTCAACATTGTGAAAATGACAATTCTACCCAAAGCAATTTACAGATACAACACAATCCCAATCCAAATACCAACAACATTCTTCAAAGAGGTGGAAAAACTAATCATTAACTTTATATGGAAAGGGAAGAAGCCCCGAATAAGTAAAGCACTATTGAAGAAGAAAAAGGTTGTAGGACTCACACTACGTGACCACAGAACCTACTATATAACTGCGGTAGTCAAAACAGCCTGGTACTGGCACAA
>NW_004444003.1:13417627-13432985 GCF_000243295.1 Trichechus manatus latirostris | reverse complement strand
AATCTGTGAAGCATCTCATAACATGGATGAAACTGGAGGACATTATGCTGAGTGAAATAAGTCAATCACAAAAGGACAAATATTGTATGAGAGCTCTATTGTAAAAACCCATGATGAAGTTCACACACAAAAAGTAACAATTTTTGTTAGTTACCAGGGATGGGAGGGGTGGGGGGGAATACTAAATAGGCAATAGATCAGTGGTATCTTTGGTGAAGGGTGAGACAATACACAATACCAGGGAAACCAGCAAAAGTTGTACAAGGAAAGGTCATGGAAGCTCCCTAGACACATCCAAACTCCCTGACGGACTGAACTGCTGGGCGGAGGGCTGTGGGGACCATGGTCTTGCGGAACATCTAGCTCAACTGGCATAACACGGTTTTATAAAGACAATGTTCTACATTCTACCTTGCTGAGTAGCGTCTGGGGTCTTAAAAGCCTGTGAGCAGCCATCTAAACTACTCCACTGGTCTCACCCCTTCGGGAACAAGGGAGAATGAAGAGAACAGGATACAAGAAAAGGGTAAGTCCAAAGGACTAACGGACCACAGCTACCAAGGCCTCCACCAGACTGAGTCTAGCATAGCTAGATGGTGCCCGGCTACCACCACTGAGTGCTCTGACTGGGATCACAATAGAGGGTCCTGGACAGCTGGAAAAGGATGTGGAACAGAATTCTAACTCACAAAAAAAGACCAGATTTACTGGCCTGACAGACTGAAGAAACCCTGAGAGTATGGCGCCGGGACACCCTTTCAGCTCAGTGGTGAAGCTTCCCAATGAAGTTCACCGTTCAGCCGGGGATTGGACAGCCTCAAAAAAAAAAAACAGGATTAATGAGGCACAGCAGTCCAGGGACAAGGACTAGAAGGCAGGAGGAGACCGGAAAGCTGGTGATAGGGAACCAAAGGTTGAGAAGGGACAGTTTTGACATGTCATGGGGTTGTTAACCATTGTCATAGGGCAATACGTGTACTAATGTTTTAATGAGAAAGTATTTGTTCTGCAAACCTTCATCTAAGGTACAAAAAAAAAAAAAAGAATTATCTATGTGAGATCACATTGACAACAGCAACTCAAAAGGTTTGCTGGGAAGCCTAGGGGACAGTGAGTTGAAGAGAATGGTGATGGAATAATTTGGAAAAGGATAGTGAGAACAGCAGCACAACTGGAAGAATGTAATCGATGTCACTGAATTGTACATGTAGAAACTTTCAAAATGGTGTAACTTTGGCTATGTATATGTTCACCAAAAAAAAGGTCCTCAAGGTCAAGAAGGGAGAGTGTTGACATGTCATGGGGTTGTTAATCAATGTTATAAAACAATATGTGTACTGACTGTTTAATGAGAAACTATTTGTTCTGTAAACCTTCATCTAAAGTGCAATAAAAAAATTTTTTTAAAAACTACAAACTTAAACATTAATATGGTTATGTTTCTGAAGGTCCAGATATCTAAGATTGTCACCAAAGCATTAAGAGTAGACTGCTACAAAAGCTTACAATTTTGGCGTATACTGTGCCATGTCATAGTTTGTTTCTCCAGAACCAATTACTAATAAGTCACGTCTTCTTCTATTCTTAACTTATTGTATTCTGACACCCCAATGGACCATATTATTCACTACTCTACTGCCATTAACAAAATCCATTTAGACATACCCACATACCTAGAGATAATACTCAAGAGTTAGTTTCTCACATAAATTTAAGTTAGACTTCTTTACCATTAGCCATAAGGAACTTGGGAATTAAGTCAACATTCCAGTCTCTTCCTCTCCCCATTGATGCTGGCGGTGATCCTGGTATTTTAAATCTTTTGTATAACTAAAATGAAAGCAAAAAATACCCATAATGTAACAAAATTAATTTTTAATTTTTCATCATGATATGCATCTATTTTTTGCTGAGTGGTTTTGGTCTAATAACTAACACCACTATATGAGGTGAAGTCCAACAAGGGAATTCCATTTTGTATCAGATAAAATTTTTAGTAAGGCTCAAATACATGTGTAAATTAAGTATATTACTAATGAATCCTAAAATAAACAAATATTGCAAAGGTTTGGTTTCTTTTCCTATCCTAGCAGAAAAGCAAGAATACACAACCATTTGCCAATGACACATTAGGTCTGTTGGGGTATCCCTTATTTGTAGAAATCATTTAAACTCAACCCTCTCCTGAACAAAAAGCTAACAAAGGCTTACTTTTGCTTCTGTGATGATACAAGGAGTTAAAAATAAAATTTGGTTTCTTCAAATTAGAAAAGGCAATTAAAATTAGTTCCAGTTAATTTATAATTTATATGACCTAAGGGGAGCTCTAAGGTGTAAACGATTAAGGTTAAGTGCTCGTCTGCTAACTGAAAAGCTGGGAGTTTGAATCTACCCAGAAGTGTCTGGCTATCTACTTCCAAAATATCACAGCCACTGAAAACCCTATGAAGTATAGTCCAACTCTAAAACACATGGGGTTGCCACAAATCAGAATCCACTTGACTGTAACTGATTTGTTTTGTTCTTGTTGTTCTAATAGGAGCTCTAGGTAAAAAGCAGCATGTAGTATAAAGTTTGAGAATATGATTCGAGCTCATGAATTCTCTACTGCTAAGGTGGAACAGAAAAAGTAAAGTTGGTATAAACTTACTCAATAAAAATTCATGAGTCCCTGAGCATATTTACAAAAAAAAAAGAAGAAAGCTTGGTCATCTTATTGAAGATCAGCTAATAAATGGTGCCAATGTATCACTTCACATATTACTTATTAATTGCAAACATATCACTCTGCAGATAAATTACAGTGTAGAGATCTGGTGACCATGACCTTAACCAAGGAATCAAACTTAGTATCACTAATGATGAGTTAATCAGACATTATGTGTCTCCTGATATGATACAATATCAAGTACCTAATAATACTTTCTTATAAAGCAGCCTGGACTTTTCAAAAGGAAAAAAAAAATCTTTGTAGATTAAGAGTAAAGAGCAACACCAGATGCAATGCTTGAACCTTTAATCTTGGTTTAACCAAAAACAAAAAACTTCTAACAGCTATATAAGACATTAAGACATTTTTGCGATCACTGGGGACATTTGAGTATGGTCTGGATTTTACTGCTTATTTTCTTAAGTATGATAATGCAGAAGAATGTTATTCTTAGACGAATGATATTTAGGTCAAATATCATGTCTGCTTAACTTTCAATGGTTCAAAACCAACGACAACAAAAAGAGATGTGAAACAAATAGAGCAAAATGTTAACTGCTGAATCCAGGTGGAAGGTTTTCAATGTACTGTAGTATTCTTTCAACTTTTCTGTATGCCTGAATACATTCTGAACTTATTGGTATAAAAATTGTCTGTTATCACTGACTATTTAAAAAGTCACTGATGACTTACATTATGTCCTATAAACGCAGTAGAGCTCTTATCTGTATATGTGGATGCGTAACAAGTCCCACACAGAGAAATAAATATGTTTAGTAAAACACACACTTTTGAAATGCTTCATGTGCCTTTGTTCTAAAGAGTTGTAAATAGGGCAGTATAGCAAAAGAAAGAAAGTTTTAGTCATATAAGCTAGGTTCACAATCCATCTTTGCAATTTAAGCCCCACAGAGACTATTTTGTCATTGAAAAATGGGGATAAAAATATCTTTGATTGGGTGACTGAGAGAATAAATGAGACTGTGTAGAAAGCACTGGCATGGTACCTGGCATATACTACATCTTCATCAAAAGGTGATCCTCTACCAACCCTTTCAAGTCTGTACTCTATTAACCTTGAGAAATAATAATTTTGCTCCAGATAGCAGCAAAGGCGACAATTTAATTTTTACAAGCCCCAAACTAGAAGCTTCTGAAAAATTACTGTGCTCCAGATATTCTATTAGTAGAATAAAGCAAAATCAAACCCACGTACAAGGAATAAAGTTAAAATTTTCAAGTAAAATACTCAAAAGAATAAAGGTCTTATTAACTTTTACTAATACTTACATCTTCCAGTGGTGTTATAGATGCACTTTCTCCTCCATAATATGGGTTTCGATCCATGTGAAGAACTTTCTTTCCATTCACTGACATTATGCCTGACAGGATACATTCCTATAAGGAAAGTATAAGTATTTTCAAAGGAAGAAAAGTGCTACAATATGTTTAAAATAGATATTTTCTTTTTTAAAAAAGTTTGTTATTAAACATTCTTTTAGTAATTAACACTTGTATATGTGCAAAAATCTTATCTGGAAGATATGGATGAAGCCCTAGAGCAACGGTTCTTAAAGTGTGGTCTGTGGACTCCTGCAGGTTCTGACCTTAAAACTATTTTCATAATAACACTAAGACACTATTCATCTTTTATTTTATTTTATTTTATTTTTTTACTGTGTTGGCATTTGCACTGATGGTGCAAGATCAATACTGGATAAAATGAATTAAGACAGTGACTCTAAACTGTACTAGCAGCCACTGTATTCTTAACTACCCAGCACTCACAAAAAATAAAAGTCAGTTTCAATTAAGAATATCCTTAATAAAGCATTAAAAATTGACTTTACTAAACATAAACCCTTGAATACCCATCTTTTTAATATTCTTCATGACAAAATGGAAAGTACACATAAAGACTTATCTCTTAAAAAAAAAAAAGCTTTTGCACAACTGATTTGCAATCTGAAGTAGCCATTTTTTTTATGAAACATCATTTCTACTTAAGATAACTAACAAACTATGGTTATTGAGACTAGGTATTTGGCAGACATTTTCTCAAAATGAATGTTAAGGTAAACAACTGACAGTATTTGTTGCTAATAACAAAAAGTCAAGATTTCAAATGAAAATTAGAATTTTGGAAAACATATCCACCACTGTGGGGCATAACAGGTCACCAAAACTTAAAAAAAAAAACAGTTCAGATTGTATCAGTGATCAGTGATAATATTAATAAATATGATTTTTTTTACATTATATAATGAAATGTGTCACCACTTGGAAGATCTGTATTACTCAGTAAACCGGTATTTTCCAAATGACCAACGAATGATTTTATAAAATCATGCAGAGGGATATAAGATGGATTCAAACTGCAAGCTAGATCAATTTTAATGTAACACAATATGAAACACTCATTGATGTACTTTCAGACACTGCATTCAATTAATCTTAAAATATATATATTATACTGTATGAGACCACTATTATATAAAAACTCAAGAAACGGAAAGAAACAATCTTTGATGGTTACGATGGAGGGGAGGGGTGTGACGGGGAAAACACTAACTAGGTAGTAGATAAGTGGTAACTTTAGTGAAGGGTAAGACAGTACACAATAATGTGGAAGTCAGCACAACTTAACCAAGGCATAGTCATAGAAGCTTAACAGACACACTCAAACTCCCCGAGTTGCTGGGCTGAGGGCTAGGGACTATGGTCTCAGGGGACAACTAGCTCAACTGGCATAACACAGTTTATGAAGAAAACGTTCTACATCCGACTGCGGTGAGTAGTGTCTGGAGTCTTAAAAGTCTGAGAGCGGCCATCTAAGACACATCTACTGGTCCCATCCCAGCTACAGTAAAGGAGAATGAAGAAAACCAAAGACACAAGGGGAAGATTAGTCCAAAGGACTAATGGACTACAACTACCACAACCTCTACCAGACTGAGCCCGGAACTAGATGCTGCCTGGCTACCACTACCGACCAGTCTGACCGAGACCACAATAGAAGGTCCCGGACAGAGCGGGAGAAAAATGTAGAACAAAATTCATATTTCTCACACAAAAAAACCACACTTGCTGATCTGACAGAGACTGGAGAAAGCCCAAGTGCATGGCCCCTGGGCACACTTTTAACTCTGTACTGAAGTCACTCCTGAGGTTCACCCTTCAGTCTAAGATTAGACAGGTATATAGGGCCAAGAATAATACACATGAGGAACATGCTTCATAGTTCAATCATGAATAGGAGACTAAATGGCCACACCAACCCAAAAGCAAAGACGAGAAGACAGGAAGGGATAGGAAAACTGGACGAATGGGAACAGGTAACCTGGGATGGAGAAGGGGAGATTGTTGACACACTGTGGGGTTGACAAAGAATGCAACAAAACAATTTGTGTATTAATGTTTAATGAGAAACTCTGTAAACTGCTCTGTAAACTGTCATCTAAAGCACAATAGAAAGAAAGAAAAAGAAATATATATATCACTTGTGTTCTGGTATAGATCAAAGAATATCCACAATAATATAAAAAGGCTATTAAAATACTCCTCCCTTTCTCAACTACACATCTGTGTGAGGCCTGACTTTGCTCATATACTTTAGTCAAATATGAGAATTCAGCTATCTTTTATCAAGGCAGATATTAAGGAGACATTTGCCAAAAAAAGTATAACAATGGTACTTGACATGGATTGAATACCCCCAAAAATATCTCTCAACTTGGCTAGGTCATGATTCCCAGTATTGTATGACTGTCTACCATTTTGTCATCTGATGTGATTTCCCTGTGTTGCAAATCCTATCATTATGATGTTAACGAGATGGATTAGCAGCAGTTATACTGATGAGATCTATAAGACTAGTGTCTTAAGCCAATCTCTTTTAAGATATAAAAGAGAGAAGTGAGCAGAGAGACATAGGGACCTCATACCACCAAGAAAGCAGCGCTAGGAGCAGAGCGCATCCTTTGGACCTGAATTTCCTGTGCGGAGAAGCTCCTAGACCAGGGGAAGACTGATGACAAGAACCTTCCTCCAGAGTCAATGGAAAGAGAATTCCCCTGGAGCTGACACCCTGAATTTGGACTTGTAATCTACTAGAGTGTGAGAAAATAATTTTATCTTTGTTAAAGCCATCCACCTGTGGTATTTCTGTTGTAGCAGCACTAGATGACTAAGATAGTGCTCTTCTCACGATTTTTTCTGTTTTGGAGAATATAGTAGTTATGTTTCATTAAAAAGTTATGTTACTGTTATTTTTAAGTGAAATATTTTTTAAAATATTTTAGTGTTGATTTCAAATATACAAATATTAATAGATATAACCCTTATAAAACAAAAGCTCTTGAGGGTTTTAAATTTTTAAGAGTGTAAACAGATCCTAACATTACCAAGGCAAGGGAAGACACTAAGAGGTACACAAGAATAAAAGGCAATGAAGGTAAATACTATACATACACAATCCAGCAACAACAGTATTAATGAACAATAATTTATCAGTGGATACGTACGCAGATATGAATGCTAAATAGGTGTGGGAGGGCATATGGAAGTACATCCACATGCATATACAGGTTTGGCTGTGAATATTTCTATATACATATTTGTATGTGCTGCATGTATATATATATATAAATAACAGAGCACACAGGGGGCCCAGTCATGGAAACAGCCTAGCCATATGCAAATACCCTGAGGGACTGAGTCACTGGGCTTGACGGCTGAGGACCATAGTCTCAAGGGAAATCTTGGTCAACTGGTATAATATAGCTCATGAAGAAAATGTTCTACATCCTACTTTGGTATGTAGCATCTGTGGTCTTCAAAGCTTGTAAGGGGCCAGCTAAGATACAACTACTGGTCTCTTTCAGTCCGGAGCAAAAGAGATGGAAGAAAACCAAGGACTCAGGGACAATTACTCCAAAGGCCTAATGGACTACAGGAACCACAGCCTCCTCCAGCCTGAGATCAGAACAACTAGATGATGTCCAGCTACTACTACCAACCCACTTTGACCAGGATCACAATGGAAGGTCCCAGTTAGAGTGGGGAAAAATGTATATGTAGAACAAAATTCAAATGCATAAAAAAGATTTACTGGTCTGAGAAAGACCAGAGGAACCCCCGAGACTATAGCCCTTAGATATCGTTCTAACTTGGAATCGAAGCCATTCCTGGAGATCACCTTTCAGCCAAACAACAGACAGCCCTATAAATAAACAATAACACACGTGAGGAAGTGCTCCTTAGAACAATCATCTACATGAGACCAAAAGGACAACATATGCCCAAAAGCAAAGATGAGAAGGCAGCAAGCGGCAGGAAAACTGGAAGAATGGAAATGGGGAATCCAGGATGGTAGTGGGGAGAGTGCTGACACATTGCGGGGATTGCAACCAATTGTCATGGAACAATTTGTATATAAACTATTGAATGGGAAACTAATCTGCTCTGTAAACTTTCACCTAAAGCAAAAAAAAAAAAGGATCACAAAAAGTAAATTAAAAAAACAGTCGAGGTCATAAAAGCAAGGAAAGTCTTGAAAAACTACCACAGATCCAAGGAGACGAAGAAGACATGTCTATTTAGTTTAGCAATGTGGTGTCCTTGAATGAATCCTATAGCAGAAACGGACACTTGTGGGAAAACTGGTGAAATCCAAAGTCCATAGTAGTATTATACCAATGTTAATTTCTTAATTTTAATAATTTTATTATCATTATGTAAGATCTTAACATTAGAGGAAACGAGGTGAAGGGGATATGCGAACTCTGCACTCTTTGTATCTTTTCTGTAAATCTAAAATTATCTTATAAAGTTTTAAAAACTGAAAAACAAACAGAAAAAACACAATGAGATATCACCTCATCATCACTAACAAACAGAAAAACAGAAAACAATGAGTGTTGCCTCAGTTATAGAGAAACCAGAATGCTTATCAATTCCTGGTGGCAATCAGTTTGGCGTTTCCACAAAAAGCTGAACACAGAACTACCACGTGACCCAGCAATCCCATTTGTAGGTATATGCTGTTGTTATTGTTAGGTGCCTTCAAGTTGGTTTCAACTCATAGCTACTCTATGTACGACAGAACAAAACACAGTCCAGTCCTGCACCATCCTCACAATTGTTGTTATGCTTGAGCCCATTGTTGCAGCCACTGTGTCAATACATTTTGTTGAGGGTCTTCGTCTTTTTCACTGACCCTCTACTTTACATCAAACATGATGTCCTTCTCCAGGGACCGGTCCATCCTGATAACATATCCAAAGTACATGAGATGAAGTTTCGCCATCCTCACTTCTAAGGAGCATTCGGGTTGTATTTCTTCCAAGACAGATTTGTTCGTTCTTCTCGCAGTCCATGATATATTCAATATTCTTCGCCAACACCATAATTCAAAGGTGTCAATTCTTCTTCAGTCTTCCTTACTCACTGTCCAGCTTTCACATGCAGACGAGTTGTGTAATGATACCAAGGACATCATACATGAAGAAAGCAAAAGGTCCTTAAAAAGACAGGAAAGAAAGTAAAGACCAAAATGGATGTCAGAAGAAACCCTGAAACTTGCTCCTGAAGGTAGAGTAGCTAAAGTGAGAAGAAGAAATGATGAAGTAAAAGAGCTGAACAGAAGATTTCAAAGGGCAGCTCAAGAAGACAAAGTTTTATAACAAAACATGCAAAGACCTGGAGTGAGAAAACCAGAAGGGAAGAACATACTTAGCATTTCTCAAGCTGAAAGAAATGAAGAAAAAATTCAAGCCTCAAGTTGCAATACTGAAGGATTCTATGGGCAAAGTACTGAACGATGCAGGAAGCATCAAAAGAAGATTGAAGGAATACACAGTCACTGTACCAAAAAGAACTGGTGGATGTTCAACCATTTCTGAACGTAATATATGATCAAGAACCGATGGTACTGAAGGAAGAAGTTCAAGCTGCATTGAAGACACTGGCGAAAAGCAAGGCTCCAGGATGTTTCAACAAATGGATGCAGCACTGGATGTGCTCACTCATCTATGCCAAGAAATCTGGAAGACAGCTTCCTGGCCAACTGACTGGAAAAGATCCATATTTGTGCCTATCCCAAAGAAAGGTAATGCAACAGAATGTGGAAATTATCGAATATCAATATCACACCCAAGTAAAATTTTGCTGAAGATCATTCAAAAGCAGCTACAGTACTACATCGATAGGGAACTGCCAGAAATTCAAGACAGATTCAGAAGAGGATGTGGAACAAGGGATATCATTGCTGATATCAGCTGGATCTTGGCTGAAACAGAAAACATGAGAAATATGTCTACCTGCATTTTATTGACTATGCAAAGGCATTTGACTGTGTGGATCATGACAAACTATAGATAACAATGCAAAGAACAGAAATTCAAAACACTTAATTGTGCTCATGAGGAACCTGTACACAGACCAAGAGAGGCAGTCGTTTGAACAGAACAAGGGAATACTGCATGGTTTAAAGTCAGGAAAGGTGTGCATCAGGGTTGTATCCTTTTACCATACTTATTCAATAAAGATCAAAGACTACAGCCTTCAGTATGGATTGCTCCCTCGCATATAGACAACAAAAATTCTCACAACTGGACCGATAAGCAACATCTAGATAAACGGAGAAAAGTCTGAAGTTGTCAAGGATTTCATTTTACTTGGATCCACAATCAACGCCCATGGGCGTAACAGTCAGGTAATCAAAAGACGTTATCACACTGGGCAAATCTGCTGCAGAAGACCTCTTTAAAAATGTTGAAAAGCAAACATGTCACTTTGAGGACTAAGATGCACCTGACAGGTGTATACCCAGAAGAAGTGAAAGCAGGAACACAAACAGAAACCCGTACGCTAATGTTCACTGCGGCACTTTTCACAATAGCCAAAATGTGGAAACAACAGACATGTCCACCAACAGACGAATGGATAAATAAAATGTGGTACATACATACAATGGAATATTACTCAGCCATAAAGAGAAATGAAGTCCTGATGCATGCCACAACATGGATGAACCTTGAACACATTATGTTGAACAAAATAAGTCACAAAAGCGCAAACACTATATGATCTTAATTACATGAAATAAGGAAATATATAGAAGCCAAAGATTATCAGTGGTTACCAAGGGTGGGAGGAAGGGGAAAGGGGAAGTTCTGGCTTAGGGGGTATTGAGTTTATGTTAGTAATAGCAGGATATTTTGGAAAAGGATAGTGAGAATGGTTGCACAGTATGAAGAATGTAATCAATGTCACTGAACTGTGCATGTGGAGGTTCTTAAATTGGCAATTTGTTGTATATATTTTCACGACAATAAAGAAAAAAAAGTGTGTAAACAGATCATGAGACCAAAAAGTTTGAGAACCAGTACCCTAAAGGAAGGATCCAGGAAATCAAAAGACGGATTGCATTGGGCAAATCTGCTGCAGAAGACCTCTTTAAAGTGTTTTTAAAGCAAAGATGTCACCCTGAAGACTAAAGTGTGCCTGACCCAAGCCATGGTATTTTCAATTGCCTCATATGCATGTGAAAGCTGACAATGAATATGGAAGACTCAAGAAGAATTAATGCCTTTGAATCATGGTGTTGGCGAAGAATACTGAATATACCATGGAATGCCAAAAGAATGAACAAATCTGTCTTGGAAGAAGTACAACCAGAATGCTCCTTGGAAGCAAGGATGGCAAGACGACATCTCATACTTTTGACATGTTCTCAGGAGGGATCGGTCCCTGGAGAAGGACATCATGCTTGGTAAAGTAGAGGGTCAGCAAAAAAGCAGAAGACCCTCAAACAAGAGGGACTGACACAGTGGCTGCAACAATGGGCTCAAGCCTAACGATTATGAAGATGATGCAGGACCAGGTAGTGTTTCGTTCTGTTGTACACAGGGTCGCTATGAGTCAGAACCGACTCAACGGCACCCAACAACAGGATAACCATTAATAAATTAATAATCAACAGAAGATTATAAATGCCCACTCTCAGGAAAAAGGTAAAATAAATCATGGATATATTAAGACAAACCAAAGCAAGAAGCGGAAAAAAAAAAAATCAAGAAAGAATACATTTAAAGAGAAGAAAAACAGAAATGGGGTATACATTCACTCAAAATCTTTATACCAGGGTTCTGGTGATCAGTGCTTTATTTTATAAAAAGACGATGGAAAGTCCGTGCATCTTAATAAATTCTTCATGCTTCTCAAATTTATCCAAAGGACCCTGGCTAGCAGACAAGTACTATCTCATGTCTCTAGAACTCTTGACACCTTTATTTTTTAAGTTCATATAAATGTCACAGTTTCCTCCAGAAAGTATTTATTCATTTTAGTGTTTTAAATTACTTACCATCAGGTTCAAGTTTTACTATAGATGAGTGTGTTGCTATATGCTGTAACTTTCTATATTTTTGCATACTATATAGCACCCACCACTTCCCTAAGGGGTACATGTACCTTAGTTTGAAAAGCATACCCATTAAAGACACATCTAATCATGTTTTAGGTTAGAGTTTAATGAAGAAGTGATATGGCAACTGTATTTATATAACTTTCTTTAAATTAAAAAAAAAAAATCAAGTGTAATTCCTATAAATAAAAGCTAAAACACCAAACAGTTGAAAACATTAAGCCACTGGAAGACAAAAATGAAGGAAAGAGGGTTACATAATAATCTGAGCTAAGGTATTTAATTATCCCTAGTTTTATTAATCTTCACCAGTGGTATAAAGAAAATCTACATTTGCTGCTGAGAAAATGAATCTAATGGCATATCAGTATTAGTATTTGATACCAAAATTCTAAATTATGATACTACGTTAATTTCCAGTCTTCCCTAAAGACAGCTTAGATATAAATCAATTAATTTCAGGTCCTAACCCCCTGTTCATCTGTATCCTTGTATTACATTCAGATGCACTGCAGCGGTTTCTAACATACATTATTTGATCAATTCTGAACTTAATGCTATTTTGGCCTCAAAAGAATCCATGGATTCATCTTCCCCAATCTATGGCAATCAAGACAAATTCTAAAAACTGAAGTTCTTTTTTAGGAAAACTTTTTATTGATGTAAAACAAAGCATATCATAAGTGTACAGCTCCATAAATTTTTACAAAGTAAATACATCAGATGACTGAACCCCAGATCAAAAACACTATCAGCTCTCCAGAAAGCCCCCTCATGTACTATTGTAGTTATAACATCCCTCCCCCATAGCCATTCTCCCGATTTCTAACACTGAAGATTAGTTTTGCCTGTTTTGAACTCTGTATACATGGAATCATACAGTGTGTACATTTTGTATCTGACATCTTCTGATCAAAGTGTTTAAAAGATTCATCCATGTTTTGTGTATAACTGTAATTTATTCATTCTTACTGCTATAGAGTTGTTGTTAGGTGCCATTTAGCTGATTTTCAACTCATGACAACCTTAACGCTATAGAATAGGGATCCCCAAACTATAGGAGCCAAATCCAGTCTGCCAGCTGTTTTTTAAGTAAAGTTTCATTGCCTGTTTATTTCCTTATTGCCTATGGCTGTTTTTGTGCAACCACAGCAAAGTAGCTGTGACAGAGACTGTATGGCCTGCAAAACCTAAAATATTTATTACCTGGACCTTTATAGAAAGTTTGCCAGCTCTGCAAGCAAGCAGTGGTTCAGAAAGTTTAGCTCCTAATTACCTGTCACCCTGTGAACTTGTTAGAAATGTAAATTCTACGCAGATTCTCAAACTTTAGCATTCATCCACATCACCAGGAAGGCTTGTTAAAACCTGGGCTTCGAACCGGTTCATTCTGGTTTTGACCCTCCTGCTGAGAATTTTTCTTTCCATACCAGATATACTGAATCTGGATCTAAATTTTAATAAGAATCACCTGGGGGTCTTGTTAAAATGTAAATTATGATTCAGTATACGGGGGTGGCGGATGGAAATGCAAATTCTCAGCAGGTGGTCGAACCAGAATGAACTGGTTCAAAGCCCTGGTTAAAACATATTGCTGGGCCCTGGTGGCGCAGTGGTTAAGAGCTTGGCAGCTAACAAAAGGTCGGCAGTTCGAATCCACCAGCCACTCCTTGGAAACCCTAAGGGGCAGCTCTACTCTGTCCTACAGGGTTGCTATGAGTCGGAATCAACTTGATGGCAACGGATTTTTCTTTTTTTTTTTTTTTGTATCCCCAAAGCTTCTGATACAGTAGGTCTGGGGTGAAGACTGAGAATTTGCATTTCTAACACATTCCCAGGTAATGTTAATGCTGCTGGTTAAGGACCAATTCTGAGAACCACTAGCAGAGCAGTAGTTCTCAAAACCTGATTCTGATTCAGTATATCTGGAGTGGCATCTAAGATTCTGCATTTCTAATAAGGTCTTAAGTTTGCAGATATCGCTGATCCACAGACCACAATTTTGGTAACAAAGCTATAGAGGATTCCACTGAATGAATACACCATATGGATACATCACAATTTATCATTTCTACTACTGATGAACATGGGTAGTTTCTAGTTTTTGACTACAAACAATGCCTCAGACTATGAACATTCTCATATGTCTTATTTCAGTATGCGTTTCTGTTAGCTACATATCTAGGAGTGCTATTGCTATATGAGTATGTTGACCTTCAGCAGATACTGCCGAACAGCTTTCGGTTGTACCAATTTACACTTTTGCCAACAATGTATGCAAGTTCCTATTGTTTCATATTCTTTCCCAATGCTTGTACTGTTGTCTTTTTTTAATTTTAGCCATCCTGGTGAGGAAGTGGTGTTTTATTAATTTGTATTTCCTAGTGATTAATGAGGTTGAGCACCTTTTCATAGTTTATGGATTAGGGTATCTTCTTTAGCTAAGTGCCTATTAAAATTATTTGCTCATTTTTAAAATGGGCTGTCTGTTTCTTATCACTTTGTAAAAGTTCTTTCCATATGTTTGCTAATTATACGTATTGCAAATATCTTCTCCCATTCTGTGGCTTGCCTTTTCACTTTCTTAATGTCTTGATAAACAATAAGAACTGGAGGTATTTTACAACTACAAAAATCAACCCTAACATTATCTTAAACAATTCATTTGTTAAAAAAAAAAAACTAAAGCAGCACTAACATATGGTTCAACATATTACAAGAAAGAATAACACTTACTACCTCAAAAATAGGTTACAATATATAAAACAGAGGAAGACTAAATAGTCACACTCCCAGCTGACAAAAGCAGACTTCAGGGTTCAACTTTCGGAAGCAAAAACCATAGCAAGTAAAAGCTATCTTTTACATATGGAGTTAACTTCTATATATAACTTTTCACACTCTACTGCAATTAAGCATGATTCACTGGACCATGGCCCTAAAGAACACACTGAATTCTATGGCCTAAAATAAGGGGCTCAATAATATAATGATTGATCAGAGTCCAAACAGCTGATAGGAACTACCTTCAAAGGCACTAGTCAAAGCTAATCAAAAATCTACAGTTTCACTAATTCTTCTAACTCCATCTATAAAAGATTGCTTTTACCTAAAATACTCAACTGGTCTCAGCCCTTCTGGAGCAAGGGAGAATGAAGAAAACCAAAGATACAAGGGAAAGATTAGTCCAAAGGACTAACAGACCACAACTACCACAGCCT
>NW_004444003.1:13348794-13417527 GCF_000243295.1 Trichechus manatus latirostris | reverse complement strand
GACAGAGCTGGAGAAAAATGTAGAACAAAATTCTAACTCACCAATTGAAAAAAAAAAAAAAAAAACTACCAGACTTACTGGTCTGACAGAAACTACAAAAATCCCAAGAGAATGGCCCCCGGACACCCTTTTAGCTCAGTAATGAAGTCACTCCTGAGGTTCGCCTTTAGTCAAAGATCAGACGGGCCTATGAAACAAAACAAGACTAAATGGGCACACCAGCCCGGGGGCAAGGACGAGAAGGCAGGAAGGGACAGAAAAGCTGGTAATGGGGAACCCAAGGGCAAGAAGGGGAGCGTGTTGACATGTTGTGGGGTTCACAACCAACGTCACAAAAAAAAACGTGTACTAATTGTTTAACGAGAAGCTAGTTTGTTCTGTAAACCTTTATCTAAAGTACAACTAAAAAAAAAAAAAAATTACAGCCTTGGAAACCCTACGGTGCAGTTTTACTCCATCCTATACGGTCACTTAAAGTTGGAATCAACTCGATGGCAATGGGATTTTTTTTTTTTTTAAAGAATAGAAAAAAAAAAGGACCGCTTTTTACATTGCTAGAAGAATAAAACACATAGTAGCACAGATATAATGCAGTAAAACCTATGAAAGCCAGAACCTGTGTAAGGTGGAAACCTGTCAGAAGGAAAACTCAAATATTTTCCACTAACATAAGGCGTTGCTATGAATCTGAATCGACTTGATGGCAACAGGTTTGGTTTTGGGTTTAATAGAGAGCGACAGAAAAGAAGAAACTGCACCCTGTTAAAGGCAGGAAAACTAGCAAGGACCGGAAAAACAAGGCAGTCTCGTCAAATTCCAGCTCTCAGACGTTTCACTGTACTTTAAGCTTTGCTTTAAAACACAGGATGAAGTCATTAATTACTGATAAAACTCACCAATCACATCTGAGCATAAGGTGTACATTAATGATTCTAAAAATTTGTATCTTCCAAAATTAACAGCTCAAAACTAAAATCTACTACCTATCTGGTGAACACATGTTAACAAGTAAGGCACATTAAAGTCACAGAAAATACTGAGTTTTCTTTTTTTTTGGATTAAAAAATCTAGTCTTCCCATCATATGTCAAGAATACTGTTAACTTTTACCAGAAACTTTACATATATTAGTCAACATATTAGTCTTAAATCTAATAAATGAGAGTATTCCACATTTAATCTCCATCCTTTGAATTCATCCATAAATTACCTAAGCAGGATAAAAATACAAACACACACAAAAAACTAATATTATGAAACCATCTTCAGAATCCAAGTTCTTTATAATGGCATCTGCCACCCATCTGGTATTTCACATTCCTCTACGTAAAAAGAGGTAAGCAACGAAAAGTGTTCCAAGTTTAGCTGTAGCAAAGCTCCAGTATGTGTAAATATGTTAAGTGTGGGAATGGGGGAAGGCCCATATCAGTGATAATGAAGTTTGCTTCCCTTCAGTACCCTACATATAACACTTACTGTTGTTGTTAGCTGCCCTTGAGTCACCCCAGATTTGTGGCAACTCCATGCACAACGGAACAAAACACTGCCTGGTCCTGGGACATTGCCATGAATAGCTGCAGATCAGCCCACTGTGATCCACAGGATTTTCATCAGCTGATTTTTTGGCAGATTGCCAGGCCTTTCTTCCTAGTCTTAGTCTGAAAGCTCTGCTGAAACTTGTTCAGAATCATAACAGGCAAGCCTCCAACGACAGATGGGTGGTGGCTGCGCATAAGGTGCATTGGCTTCCTGAGTCTCTTTCATGTATAACACTAACCAAAAAAATAAACCAAACCCCTTGTCATTGAGTCTATTCTGACTCATAGCAACCCTACAGGACAGAGCAGAACTGTCCCACAGGGTTTCCAAGACTGTAATCTTTACGGAAGCAGACTGCCACATCTCTCTCCCGAGGAGCAGCTGGTGAGTTCAAACCAATGACCTTTGATAGGATTTCCAAGGAGCAGCCGGTGGATTCGAACTGCCAACCTCTTGGTTAGTAGCCAAGCTCTTAACCATCGTGCCACCAGGGGTCCTAAATGGTATACTAGGATCCTGAAAAAGTTAATGGCCCCCTCCCACTTAAGAAAGCAACTTAGGCTTGGAAGAAAATAGTCAAAGTTTATTAATATTCTGATATACTTCCAAATGATCAAACTAAACACCCACTAAAACTTCATATCCTATCAAGTATTTTGTTTTAACTCTACCCGTATGTTTTCTTAGAAGGGTAAACATGATGAATTCACCCGGCTGCTTACTTGAATTACAAAAGTAACTTGATTCAATATGAAAATAAGAAACTGTCTACAAATCTCTTGACAATAATAAATTGCAATATACAATGCATACAGGAGGCATACAGCGCAACAAACTCTTCTACAAAAATATTATAATACCTTTAAAATCCAAATTTTCCTTGAAATCGTGCATGAAAAAGATTCTCAAGTTAGAATTAACACCTCAATTAGTCAAGCATCAGGAAGCTACATTACAGCTATTTAATACACAAAGAGACAGCTCTTCACCATCACTTCTTCCCTAATGTCTCTGTTCTGGAATCATATAGCCTCTTTCACTTCAACGCTCTCCACTCCATCATTCCTTCAGATCATGAAAACTGAATTTGCTGAACACCAGAAATCTGCTGATACGATGTTGTGTAAACCATAACATTGTTGTTGACCATCTGCAGCTATTAAACCAGCTGGTAACTGGTTAGTGAATGCTGCCTCTGTAAGCTCTTTACTTAGTCCATCTGCAGCTGTGACTGCTCCACCGGTTCCTTTCTTTCCTTTCATAGCCCCTCTGAATTTCTGAAGGTATAATTTCAGAGGTTCTACATTAACTGTCAAAGCCCAAGATAGACATGGCAAAGAGAATATCCCCTCCATTAACTGTCTTCCTTTTCTCTTGATGGCATCTTTCACTTGCTTCAGATGTTACAAAGCTGATGAACTCATACATTCTTGAACACATTCTTTGGTATCTTCTGCAATCTTTCCCATTTGAAGTATGGCATTTTTCATTATCCTTGCCACATCTGCAACTGGAAAATGTAAGATATATATCTTGTTCTCTGAAACTTTCTTTTGAACCATTTGTGTCTTCATGATCATTCATGCTGTCCTCAGTATCATCATGAGGCTGTACACCATAATGACCTCCTGCAGAAATTCCTAGTTGAGAGCATCTGTTGCAGAACTGTCACCACCCATCTTTCCCATCCCTTGAAAAGCAAAAAGGGGGCGGGGAGAGGTCTCCTTTTCCACTACTGCCATTCTATTAAGAGTAAAACCATCCTTCCACTTTTCCAGGTGGCGTGAAATACTGTCAGAACTGTTTTGTCTGTGGTGCTTAAGAACACCTCTCTAAAAAGATGTCTAATCTTTGCAAATTTCAACCTTAGTCCAATCCGAAAGGCTTCCTTTCCACCTCTGGAGCAAGTCTAGGGACAACGAGCCCTCAGATGGCTGCATTCTTTACGAATAAACCAGACTGCGGGGAAACTAAATCCATTCCTTCCTCCCGGGGACTTCGCTTCCTCCCCACGAAGGTGGCGGGGCGGGGTGGGTTGTGGAGTGAGAGGGTGGAGGGGAACCGGCCCCACAACCCGTTCCTGCTGAGCGGTCAGTACTGCTTGTGTGGGGCGGACAACCCCCACGTTAAACCCCCGACTTGCCTGGTCAGACCTTCCAGGCCTCCAACCCGGCACCCAACGCCGCCACGTGGGGCGTAGGATGCCGCCGGCAGACAAAGCGGCCAGCCCACCAACCCCGGTGGGCGGGCGGGCGGACGGGCGGGAAGGGGGCGCTCCCCAGAGATCCTCATGCAGCAGCGGGCGCCAAAGGGGCTCTGTCTGCCAGGCTGCCGCGGCGGGATCCGGGCCAGGTTCCGGACCAGGGACCCCCGGGCTAGTTCCGGTACAAAATGGAGCTAGCCCTGGGCGCCGCGAGAGGGTCCCGACAGCACCTCGGCTCCCTCTCCTCGGCCTCCGGCCAGGAGGCCAACAGCGGCAAGTGGACTACAAAGAGCCGCGCAGCCGCCCAGTGCCCGCAGCGGGAGCAGTCTCGCAGGCGCCAGCCCAGGCCCTGGTACCGGCGGAAGGCGGGTGCCCCGGGCGGTGGTGACACTGCGGCCACTGCTGTATTTTTAAGTTCTTCTGTGATCAGAAAACTAACAGAAAACAAATGCGCACGCAAAAATGAGATTAGGAAAACAAAGTACTAATAGCGTAATATATGATCTCAAGGCTACTTATCAAAATACAAGGAAATTTTATTAACCAGAAAAATTTTAAATCAGTTAACTATCTCAATGGTATATATATCACAGTAATAGCATAATAAAAAAATGTTCGTTAGTTTTCAGCAAAATAAGTGTTTCTTTAAATTTCTCTGCCCCTCTAATGCATCTCATTAAAAGCTTACTCAATATGAATATTAGTGATGGTTGTACAATGTGATCTGAAGTAATTGGTTTTACCGAATCGTGCACGTGAAGAATGTCGAACTGGCAAATGTTGTGTTCTCTATATTTTTACAATAAAAAAAGATACAAAACAGTAAAAAAGGTCAGTGATACAATTAAAAAAAAAAGCTTACTCATTAAAAAATTACTTTTCCTGAAACTTGCCTCTAAATATACTATTTTCCTGCTAAAAATCCTTGCTCACTGCCTAGAATGCAAAGTTCAAATTTCTTAGCCTAGTATATTCAACATTCTTGGTGATATGCCTTCTTTTCATCTCTATTTCCCATTACTTTTCATACCTTCTGTTTCAGGTATAACGAACTACCAGTACTCCCCATTCCTGAATACATCCCCTTCTTCATACCAAATTTCATATTACTATTATACTAGTATACTAAAATATATCTGATTTTACTTGGATTTTCTATTGGGCTAGCATGCTTAAGGCTGATTTAAAATACAGACTGCCTACAAAACATTTAAAACTTCAGAAAGTAAGACATTTGTAAATACTGGCCCTATAATCACTACTGCAGTTAAAGTTCTTTGTCTACAGAACTTTAACTTAGCTATGGCAAGGGATTCAAGGAGCAGCAAATCTAAGATTGAGTAAATCTAAATGACAATCTAAATTACAGTTCAGGATTTCTAAATAACGTACAAAAATCTCTCTGAAATTACAAATTCTTAACGAAAAAAAATTTTTAAAAAGCATATCTGAGATGTAAAACAATTTTTTAAACATATAATTGTGACAATAATCTGGTTAAATATCACTAAAATATATATTTCTATTCATAATTCCTTACTAGAATTACTATGGAGAACAGGAAAAAACAAAACAAAAAAAGACCTCTGGGCAGCACAAATAGCTGCGGAGCAAGTTATTCTTATTTTATCTATTATTTCTAACAAGCTTCGTAAATTTATTTCTAAGTCCACAGTTAATCCGATGAGCAAATTAGGTGATGAGAGGCTGCCTACACACGCTGAAAGAAAAGAAAAGTAAAAGTTGCCAGCCTAACAGCAAAGAGAGAGGGGAAAAAAATTGAAAAGCAAAGAAAAGAACTCAAAACGTAGAGCAGTCTGAGACTATTCAGCAAGGAGGGCAAAAGTTCTTACAAAGCTTACTAGGCCTTAATGGCTTCATTAAGTGATAAAACCTGTAGAAAGCAAACTCGTTGCCATCCAGAGATTCCGACTCATAGCGACCCTACAGGACAGAGTAGAACTGCCCCACAGTGATAGCATAGAACAATAATTAATCCCAATGATATGAAATCTTAATTAACACATAAATTACTTATGTTCCTTAGTTTGTTAAGAAGTTGTGATATCATTTAGAAAGGCTTTTATATAAAAGTTTTGGTTCTTTAAACGGATAACCCTTGATTCTTTATAAAATACAATTGTTGGAAGACTCCATTTATACAGAATGCTAAATTTCTTCAAGGCAGAGAATGAAGATTTTACTCCAGTTTATACCAAATCCTTTTATGCATTCTTTATTAAAATTATTATCAATATTTATGGATTAATATGACCTTATTTTAGTCTTAACTGATGCAAAACAATGACAATAGTAATCAACAGAGAAACTCCAACACCTCCTTACACTTCCTTTTAAATGTAGTAAGCAAACCTCACTAAAAGTACTTGACACACAGGTATCATGTCATATTTGGTACCCGTACCTGTAGAGGAAACTTTAAATGCCTTTCTTTGGGTTCTTAAATCTCAGGCACTAAATATTTACAAACCAAAAATTAAGAAAATTAAATGGCATGTTCACTCCAAATACTCAAAATTAATTCTAATTTAAGTGTTTTAATTTTGGTGGTCTCTTGACTTAACTAAGCAAATTCCCTATATCACTGAAAATGAGGGTATAACATTTACCATTATCAAAATCATCCTATCACTGCTATTTTTTTCAACACTTTATTGTATTTTTTGTGAAAGTTTACACAGAAATTAGGTTCTCATTTAACAATTTCTATACATTCTGTTCAGTGACATTGGTTACATTCTTCACAGTATATCAGCATTCTTGTTATTTCCATTTTGGTTGTTCTGTTTTCATTAATCTAGCTTCCCTGTACCCCCTGCCTTCTCATCTTTGGTCTAGGGTAAATGTTAACCATTTGGTTTCATCTAGACGATTATTTTAAGAAGCACAGTATTCACAGGTAATATTATCTATTTTATGGGCCAATCTGTTATTTGGCTGAAAGGCGACCTCTGGGAGTGGTTTGAGTTCCAAGTTTAAGTAATATCTCAGGGGTTCTGCTAGTCTCTACTGGAGAGTAAGTCTGGCTTTTTTTTAGGCATTTGTGTTTTGTTCTACATTTTTTTCCCATTCTCTCCAGGACCATCTATTGGGTCCCTGGTTGGAACAGTCGACCACTACTCTTCTATCAACGATGGAATAATGTAAATGACCTAAATTGATAAAATTCTCAAAGATCATCTCACAAAACCATCTAGGAAGGTTCACAGGGTATTAAAGTCATCCCAGCTATAAAGTGAACAGAAATTGATCTTATTTCTAATTAAGTATGCATCTACCACTCATCAAAAAGTTCACAATTAATACAAGTGAAAATTTAAATAAGGTGCATTATCTTCACTTGGTTGTTACACAATAAGACTTGCCATTTTTGATACAAAGGGATGCCTCTGAACTTGGTATGTACTAACCTGCATGATGATAGATTTGCACTCATTTGTCATATTTAACAGACTTTCTTAATTATAAGCAAATCTGAAAGACAGACAACAACCTTAGAAAAACAATGGAACGAACAGGCTCTTACAGCATTCTGGTAGCAACAATATCCATTCCAATGGGCAAAATCCACCACAAACTACTAAGCCCCAGCTCTGAATTTCAATTAGAGACTTAAAAAACAAAACAAAAACTCTATAGTGGGTAGGCCTATTCATTTAGGATCCAACAGTGTTCCAACTCACCACTGAAAAAGAAATTGAACTTAAGCCCTCACATTGGAAATGGTTAAATGGCTTTCTAGATAAGTGATCTCATCTATTTGGAACTATTTCCTAGCCAGTCACATGTCTATTTCTAGACTGGTCAAACATTCAGAAACATTCAGAAATGAGTATTCTCTGAAAATCACCATAAATCATTATAAACAGAAAAATGATATACCAGTGATTTTAATGATTAAAAAATCACTTTACCAGAATAATATGCTATTCTAATTCTTAACAGTAGTTTCATAAAAAATTAGCGAAATAAAAGTTCAGAGGTTTTTTTTCCTTGTCTAGAGAAACCTAAAATAGTTATTTTAATGTTATCTGAAAAAATTAATTTAATTCTGAGAGATTACAATGCATTTCAGCTCATCTGAAGTGGTGGTTTGCATTAAATGACTCAGGAGTTTGAGGTCAGATTTACAAAATACACAAGATTTACATTAATGTTCATCTTATTAAGACAAGAAGTAGTCCAAAGACAGAATTTCAAATTTCCAAAGAAATCTGACACTCAAACCTGTCCTCTCTTCAAATGGATTTTTTTTTTTTTTTTTGCAAGATGGATAGTTTTCCTTTTCTTAAATGAGTATGAAGACAAAGAAGTACAAAATACAACACCTGCCTGCATTACTTCCAGAATATTATCTCAAGGTCTCTAAGCAGACATATACCCAGGAAAATAAATATACCATGGTATCAGGAACAGCTTGCATTCATATTATTATTGTATGTAATAAGATATAATTATGTTGTTACTGATTTATCTTCTAAACCCCTGAAGAGAATACAGTAGTAGAGAGAGAACTTGGCCTCTAGCAATCCATCACCTATCCATTTCTTAGGGGAAAGCATCTAGAAGACACAATAGAGACAGGGGACAAACCAAACAAAAGGAAAAGATGGCAAAGGTCAGGTGGGAAAGCATTTGACAGACAAGTTTTAAGACATAAACTCATTTCCATTCTACAAATGCTCAATAAGTGGAGTGAAGAGGGTGGCTAAAAGGAATCGATAATGTTTCTTATTTAGGGCTGAGAGGATAAAAAACTAATTTCTTCATTTTCTCCGAAAATGAAAGTTAATTAAACCAACAATTACCAAACAGTGATTACCCAATGACTTGTCACAAAATCTTTGCCTAGCTTTGGCAACCGAAGACTGACTACTGGTTGACGGCTAAACAGGAACTGTAACTGCAAGTGTCCTCCACCCTCCCCCCCGTCCTGTGCTTTTCCGTTTCCTATTCGAAGAGTCGTCAAACCAAAAAGGGAGGTGGAGGAGCATCGATACCCCAAACCAGGTTTGTTTGTTTTTAAATTCTGTGGGAAAGTGAAACTCTCTTTTCCCACCTATTTTTATTTCGCCATTAGTATTCATCATTTACTTGACTGGCTTCACGAATTGAAGTTCTGGGTTTTCAATTTCCTGGTCTTTTCCTTCCAGATTAGACAACCTACTCCAACCAGCAACCGACCTAAACTGCCATGAGGGTATAAGAGTGCTAGATACTGCCGCAGACTGAAACTCCTTCAGAACTCATCCATCCCAACCTGCGAAAATTCTCTTTCCCGACAACCTTCAGAACCACCTCCTCTTTGGAGGAAAAAAAAAAAAGACAACGACGAAAGTATTCACGAAAGGAGATGCAAAACCGCAGGCGGGCTCGCCCTCAGAAGGCAATACCCAGTCGCCTGCAAACCTGGGGATTCAGGAGAAATACAGACAGGCCGACTCTTCGTGTCCACACTGAAGGGTGAGCCCACACCTCACACATCTACAAGTCGGAGAAAAAGGAAGACAGTCCGGTAAACTAGAGGGACAACTGGAGAAGGAGACCGGAAGACCTGCCCGGAAGACTAGCGGTTGTGCGGGCCGGAGCACCGGCGGCCGCAGCCGCCCCTGCCCCGGCCGCATCGACTTCGCCGAATAGCCCCGGTCCGGGATGGGGCCGACTCCCCCGCCCCCTAGCGCCGCGTTCGGCCCACACAAGCTTTGGGGCTCCTCGGCCGCGGCCACTGCCTGGAACTCACCGTCAGGCCGGTGCCCAGCACGATCACGTCGTACTCCTCATTCATGGCGGGGGCAGGGAGAGGATGGAAGATAAGAACAAGGAGAAAGCGCAGGGATTCTATAGAGCGAAGGGGGTTATATATCAACCCCAAGGCGGCGGTGGAAGAGCTCAGGCCGATTTCGGAGACCAAGAGAAAAAGGAAGACAGAAGTAAAATGGAGCTGAGAAGAAGGCGAACCTGCCCGCCACCTCAGACGGGAAGAGAAGAGGCGGGAAGGGAGGGGGGAGAGAGGCGGGGCGGGCGACCGGTTCCCTCCGCAGACTGGGGGGCGGGACTTATAGGGAGGTGCAACGTCGGGCCATCAATCACGCTCCTCCTTCTCTCTCATTGGCTACTTTCCTACCACTGGCCCAATCATCTTCCTCTCAGACTTCACGCGAGAAGAGGTTGGGGCGTAAACAGCTTAGATTCCGGTTGCCCACCTGGTCCACTGCCACCGTGGTTGAGGGGCGGAGGCGGTGGCGGTGGCGGTGGCTTGGCTCTGGTGATTGAATGTGAAGGACCTATGGCCAGAAGCTAGAGTGGCCGTCAACTAAATACTCCCGCAATTTCTGTGGTAACTCAGTCGCCTCCAAAGTCTCTGAGCCTTACTGCTACCTTTGGACTTTGAGCTGGTGTGCGCTTTCTTGTGTTTGCGGCGGCCACGTGCGACGTGGGGGGACTCTTAAACCCCGCTGCGAGTGTCTCGAAAAGTGCAGGCGCTCTGTTTGCTGCTTGTGCGAGGAATGCGAACCGGGGAAGGCCCATCTCCCAGTCCCGCAGACCCTACTCGCGTGTCTCTCGGATTTGCAGCTCTTCGTGCGTGGCCTGGGATTGCTGACTGGGGAGGTTACGTAATGTGGCGTGACACTCCCTGTTGCCTACGGACGGGATGGGCTGGTGGGACTTTAGAGCTGCAGCTGAGCGTGTGCTTCAGACGTCCAGGCAACCAGCCTCCGTATGCTTGAGCACTACCTGCAGTTGCACCTATTTTTCTATTTGTATTGTTTTCTTTCTATCCTGCCTCCTTCTTTTTTGTCCCCCCAAAAAAGGAAAAAGGACTCTACACATCTGAAAAAGTTTGGAAATTACATGTATTTGCTTTTTTCTTTTTCTTAACCTATGTCATTCTTGCTTTTGGTGCGTTGTTCATGCCCGTGTGGGGCCTTAGGAAGTTTGGGAGAAAGGGAAAAAAAACCTCTTAAAAAAAAAAAAAAAAACCTGAGCATAAATAATGGGGAAGGCCATATTTGATTTGGAAGCACATCTGCGCCTACTGAGAGCTATAACTTAAGCCAGCTATAAAAATAGTGGCTGACCGGTGTATAAAAGTGTTCAGGCCATGAGCAGAGAGGAAACTATTCATTTGCCCTCCATTTCTCCACTTCCCGTCCCCTCCCCCCGCTTTTTTTTTGGAATCTCTGGCTTTGGGTGTGAGGAAACACATGTAAGTAGAGATTGTGTTCGCTTAATCCAAAGAGAGTAAACCCTGACGTTTACTAGAGAAGAGGCCTTGTAGACAAGTGATTTCCCTAAAGGTGTTGACACTTGTTTAAACCTGTGTTTCAGTCTGCCATAGGTCTGTATATTCAACAGCCAGTAAAGATTTGGTATTTCCTTCAAGATTTGCCTCAAATAGAGCTAGATTAGAACTGTTCAAAGCGAGTCTTAATAGACAGAACTCCATATTTAAATCATTCAGATACAGGAAAGAACATAAGAACTTTTACATTGTTTCTTTACCCTGTAAAAACAATTTAAGAGGGTATGACAGTAGACCTTTTTTGGGAGGAGGGAAAAGAAAACAGCTTTAATTTACAGACAAACCTTAACTGAATTTTTATAAGTAGACAAAATCAAGTGCGAAGTTTACTAGACTGCTGAACTAATTATACAACAGTTGGTGTAACTGACTTTTCTGTTGGCTAAAGAGATGAAGCCTTAAGAAGGTCCTGCTGTTGCTTTATCTGTTTTCAAGTAGTCAAATACCTATATTTTTCAACTGACATGAAATACCCATTTGAAAAAAAAGAAAGAACTAGTTAATAATAAAAACACAAACTAGCCCATGTATTGCCATTGAGCTCGAAGCTGAAGAGGCTTTTAAGCATATCAGATGAATTATGTTATTATCTTTTAAGTGAAGAATATTTCATTAATATCCAGATAGAGTTCCTGAAAGACTTAAAAGCCTTGGGATAATGGAATTGAATTTAAGGCTAATAAGACTCTTCAGTCCCATCCCTTGCACTGAAGTTTAATTTTGTTTTGTTGACAGTACAGTTCCTATAGGAGTCTCTGAGTGGTACAAATGGTTAATGTGCTTGGCTGCTGTCCAAAAGGTTGGAAGTTCAAGTCCAAGTCCACCCAGAGGCATCTTGAAAGAAAGGCCTGGTAATCTCAAAAATCAGCCATTGAAAACCCTATAGAGCATAGTTCTACTCTGGCACACACAGGGTCACCATGAGTCAGAGTCAAGTCAATGGCAACAGGTTTACAGGTCCTGTAGAAGTACCAAAAAAAAAAAAAATCAGATTGAGTCCATCTCAAATTATTCTGTACATGGTCTTGGCTCTTCTAGCACCATCTATTCCAGTTGCCAAGCAGCTTGGTAGAAAACAAATATGTTTATGGTGAAGTGACTTGAAAGCCACTAATTGGTTCAGTATATCATAGACCACAGATGGCAGTTCCTGCTACAGTGAATCCTTAGGTTTAGGGGAAGTTAGTTGGTGGAGAGGAGTGGAAAACCCATCAATCTGGAAAGTACTTCAGATCTTTACACAAAGCAGGAGTCTGGTGAGAGTCTAATTTATAGTTGGGAATAATTGTTTGCTTATCTGTTTCTTCTAAGTCTCCATCTGCACTTTACCAAGGAAGAGACTGAGTCTAAGGAAAGAGAAAATTAGAGTGAGCCTTCGTCCAGGCCACCTTTCTGTCTCCTGGACCATTGCAACAGTTTTCTAACTGGTTTTCTGGCCTCCCTTCTTATTCCCCTCCTTTCTGTTCTGTCCATTATCTTTTAAAATGTTAATCAGGTCATGTTCATCTTCTACATATCTTTTGCATTTAGAATAAAATGCAGATTCCTTAATATGGTCTACAAGGTGTTGTTTAATCTAGCTTCTGCATTGCTATACTCCTTGCTCACTACACTCCAAACACAATAATCTTTCAGTTCTTAGAAACTGGTCAGGCTTTTAACCACCTAAGTGCCTTTGCACTCTTGTTGGTCCCGTAACTGCCAGCCCTAACTGACCCTTCTGCACTTCTTCACATGGCTAGCTCTTTCCACTTCCTTAGGTTTCAGCTTAAAAATCATCCCTGACCACTTTGATCTAAAGTAGGTACGCCTCAACCATTATTCTCTATCTGCACCATGCTTATTTCTTTCACTGCTCTTATCAAATTGGTCATTATTGTTTTTTTGTCTGTGTGCCAATTAAATGTAAATTCCATGAGGGTAGGGATCTTATTTATCCTGTCCACAATTAGGCCCCTAACACCCACAACAGAACTGAGTACCTGGTAGGTGATAAGTAATATCTGATGAATGAATGAGAGACCTGGAATTTGATCCCTAGAACTCCTCAAGGACTAAATGTGATGAAATAGGTACCACTTCCTCCTGATACTTTTGAGAAGTGCAACTTATAGTAAAAGATACTGAAATTAGTATTTTAAAAGGTCTTAGAGATAGAACTAACAAAAAAACGAAACCTATTGCTGTCGAATAGATTCCAACTCAGAGACTCCACAGGACAGAGCAGAACTGCCCCATAGGGTTTCTAAGGCTGTAATTTTTACAGAAGCAGACTGGCACATCTTTCTCCCAGGGAGCAGCTGGTGGGTTCAAACTGCCAACCTTTCGCTTAGCAGTCGAGCGCTTAGCCACTGTGCCATAAAATACAAATATGTTTAAAATCTGGATAGCTCATGCTGAAGAGAAGACGTAATAGGATAGCTAAAAAGATAAATGTATTTCCTAGTTTATGGTAGATCATTTACCCACACCATGCCCTCATAAACTGTTCATCTGCTCACCATTTCCAGCTCAGCAGTGACTGGTTCCACTCTGCCCGAATCAGAATTCTAGATATCCTTGAAAATGTGATTTGCCAACTTTCACCCGTATACTACAGAGAAATGCAGGAATGGAGAGCCAACAGATGACTAGCATAGGGGCACTAAATGTTTTTTAGTTCCATGAACGGGATATGCTCTAATGCCTTCTGGACCTTTTCCCTCTGCCTGGAAAGTTCTTCCCCTGTTCTTCTACTTGACCTTGCTTTCTCCCACTTGCTTGAAGTCTCAGTATAGATGTTACTTCTTTGAAGTATCTTTCCTTACTGCCCCAATTCGGATTATAACCCTCTATTCTGGGTCACCATAGTATTCTCTATTACCCTTCTCTTAGCACATATCACCTTGGGTTGTAATTGTTTACTGCTCTATATTCTTACTAAGTTGTGGACCTCTTAAGGGCAGAACTCTACATTATTCATCATTTTTTCCCTCTCATCATCTAGTTCATAGTAGGCACTGAATAAATACTTAATGTAGGAGCTCCTAACCTAGGGGATATTTATGATGCCTCTAAATGGATAAACCCTCAGATGCAAAATGTATTGCACATGTGTATTTGTCCAGAGGAAGACTCCATCATCAGAGCCCCAAAGCGGTTAATGACTCTTAAATGATTAAGAAATCATATGTGTGGATAAAGAGATGAATTCACAATATTCCTAACACCTAGGTAAAGAAAAACGTAACTTACAGGAAGAAACTGAGTATCAGACCATTTCAGTGGCTTGCGATAGATCACAACTTGTATTGAATTCCTGTATATAGAGGAATGAAATCAGTCCCAAGACTCTCAGGGGCAAATTATCCAATGGGCAAGATAAGCATGGTGTTTACCTTGCTTACCAAATCATTTGTAGTGATCAATTTGACATTTTTCACCTCATCAAAGATTCTGCTTCTACGTATGGCTGGTGTCTGTCTCTCTCCCAACCCTACAGCACCTTCCTACAAAATCAAAGCCTCTTTTTAAATTTACAGTCCCTGAGGGTGGATGACTAGTAAGCAGGGTAAGTACCTTGTGCTTACTTGCTGATCTGTAGTGAACAATTTCACGTGAGTTTCACCACATCTTTGGCATCCTTATCAGCAAAAAATGAACATATGTCCCTGTTTTGTGGAATAGTTGCAGTTTTGACCACTGAATCTCAGTTGCCCAAGGCCCTGGAAAAAATCCCAGGATTAGTTTTGACTCCTAAGAGAAATAAATATTAGAAATAAGTAAGTATTAGGAAGGACATCTTGTGCCTTCCCAGATAACAGAAAAATAAGTTACTGTGTTAGCTGACAGAAAAGATTTCATTATGCGGTGATTTATATAGAATGACCCTATTAGGTTTAAAATAAACTAAGTTTACTAATCTCACTGCTCACCCAAAACAATGTAATATAATGGTAGCAAAGAGCTGGTAGTAACCTAGTTAATCCTCATAAGAGAATGAATAAGTAAAATATGATATACAATGAAACTCCACCCAGCATTAAGAAGAATTAAACTACAATGTTACAGTGTTTGAGAAAGCTCAAAAACAGTTGTTGAGTGAGACAAGTGAGAAACAGAATGAGATTTATAGTACAGTATTATTGTAAATTTTAAAAACATAAATGCTGTAAATTGTTCAAAATATAATTGTGTTTAAATACATGAGTAAAAATTGAACTGTAGATGCATTCATTAAATAAAAGTGGGTGCAGATGCAAGAGAGGATGGGATTGGGAGTAGGAAGGAGGGGGAAAAGAATAATAAAATCAAAGACTGAAATTGGGATTGCACTTCATAGATAGAACGCATGCATTTGTCTTGATTCCCTCCCAAAGTTCTGCTAAAATGACATTAAAGGAATAAAACAATATTAACCCACAAATTCAAAGAGAACAGAAAAGGAGGTTCAGTAGCTGAAAGAAGTTAATGAAATTTGGAAAAATAGAAAGCAAATGGTCAAATATAACACAACAGACCAGAAAAAACTGAAACTTAATGGTCTGCAGAGAGGTAGGGCAATAAGAAGCTAACTACTTCAAGCTGTTAACCAACCAACCAGTTGCCATCAAGTCAATTCTGACTCGTGGTGATGCCATGAGTGTCAGAGTAGAACTGTGCTCCATAGGCTGATTTTTTGGAAGTAGTTCAACAGGGCTTTCTTTCAAGGCACCTCTGAGTGGACTCAATAACCAATCTTTCGGTTAGCAACAGAGCGTGTTAACAATTTACACCATCCAGGGACTCCGTTCGAGCTGTAGGGCTTCAGAAAAGACCAAAGGGTAGAGAGGATGGATACCTCTGAAGGCCAGGGTATAAGCTAGAGTCGGATTAGAACTGGTTGAAAGTATGTGCAAGGAGCAGTTAGTTACATTCCTAGATTCCCTTCTACAGTTGCCCCCCACCCCTACCCCACCCTCTACTCAACAAAAGGCAGGTGGTTGGCTGTCTGGAGGGTTTTAATCAGAAAGGTTTGGATTCTGGCACTCCAGGCACAGAGGAAAAAAAAAACATTTAACATAAAAACAAATGTGAATTAGGATGGCACTTAACAGATGCGAAAACTGAGATGGCGCTCTTCCTTAAGATGACAAATCAAGGGGTAGAAGCAGCCTGGATCTCTTCTCTTTTCCCCATATTGCACTGCTGATGCATTTTGGCTGACCTGGCTGTGGGAAACATATATGGTAATCACGTAGCAGTAGATCTGAAACAGCCTCACTGGCTCCTGTGTGTTTTTCTGTGGCCACAGGGGTATACCTGGTTACTCAGGTGAACATCCAAAAACTGTGACTTTTTCTCAGCACTGGATTGTAGAGAGCTATTTTCAGCCCACCTCTCACTCCTCAATCTTCAAACAATTTAGAACTACTGGATTCTAGAATAAGACTGGAAAGAGCTCTAGAGGACCCACGTAATTTCCCCATTCTATGAATGAGGAACTCTATGGCTAAAAAAGTTTAAATAACTTGTACTGATAACCAGTATCTCTGAGTTAAATTACTCTTCCAGTGGAATCCTGCCAACAATGTGTTTTATGTGAAGCCTTGACTTATGCTCTGAAGATTTTCATTTAGATTTAGACAAATTTCTTCAACTGTCAGCCCTAAACCTCAGAAATATTATTCACACTTAAAAGCTATCAACATGCTTCATCTCTGTTTTGAGGGAGACTAAGCTGACAGGCTTGGTGCAGCTGGTTTGTGTGCTCTGGTTATTATCTTCTTGATCTTAAATATAGGCCAGCACAGCAAGAAAACAACCAAAATACAATTTAAAAATATGTATTGACTTTTTAAAAATAATTTATTTTATTTTTGTTGTTGTTGAGAATATACACAGCAGAACATACATCAATTCAACACTTTCTACATGTACAATTCAGTGACTTTGATTACATTCTTCAAGTTGTACAATGTATTGACTTTTGTATCCTTGATGCCTAGGATTTGATGACAGCATTTCTATCTTTGATGCCTAGGACTTCTTTTGACAGCATTTCTTCTGTTGTTCTTTGCAACACATTATTTTTCACACAAGCTTTACAGCAGCAGTAACTGGTAGAAGATAGGTCAGTTGGCCACCTGGTTTGCATGGAGAATCCCTGGGTGGTGCAAATGCTTAACCACGTGGCTGCTAGCTGAAAGGCTGGAAGTTGAAATCCATCCAGAGGTGGCTTGGAAGAAAGGCTTGGCGATCTGCTTCTGAAAAATCAGCCATAGAAAACCCTATGGATCACGGTTCTACTCTGACACACATGGGGCCGCCATGAATCAGAATAGGCTCTAGGGTAATTGGTTTTTTGTTTTGTTTTGTTTTTAACTAAAGCAAATCCTCTGTTTTCTCTCTTCATCCCTTTCCCATACTTTCTCTACTTCTCCCTCTTCCCTATTTTTCTTGCCTTCTTTCAAGGTCTTCCCTTCTGTCATGGATTGAATTGTGTCCCACAAAAAAATGTGTGTAGCAACTTGGCTGGGTCATGATTCCCAGTGTTGTATGATTGTGTAATCTGATGTGATTTACTTATGTGTTGTAAACTCTGTCACTATGATGAGATTATATGTGATCTCCTCATGTGTTGTAAATTTTATCACGTGATGAGGTTATACAGATGAGGTTGACAAGATTAGTGTCTTAATGCAATCTCTTTTGAGATATAAAAGAGAGAAGTGAGCAGAGATACATGGGAACCTCATACCACCAAGAAAGCAGTGCCCGGAGCAGAGCGTGTCCTTTGGACCTGAGGTTCCTGCACTGAGGTGCTCCCAGACCAAGGAAAGACTGATGACAAGGACCTTCGTCTGGAGCTGACAGAGACAGAAGGCCTTTTCCTGGAGCTGATGCCCTGAATTTGGACTTGTAGCTTACTGGACTGTGAGAGAATAAACTTCCCTTTGTTGAAGCCATTCACTTGTAGCATTTCTGTTAGAGTAGCACTAGATGACTGAGACACCTTCCATGGGACTCTGCCATCTATACTACTTTTGACACTTTTGCAAATCACTGACAAGAGAAGGTATAATTAGCCTATGTATGTTATTTGAAAACATGACATAATTAAGAATTTCTACCCTTTTGTAACGTGCCATGAATTTCCCTACCTTCCTGTCACTCCATCCTCCTAGCTCTTTCAAATGGTGGGTTTTCTCAGGGCTCCTGTTCCCTCTCCAGGGGCTTTGCTCACCTCAGTGCCAAGAAATCCTCAGTGTGGAGGGTAAAAGTGGCCTGGGATGTGGATTTGAGGGACTTGCCTAGCTGTACAGTAGTACTTCATTCACCTCAATATCCAAATGCCTCCAGGGAAAACTACTTTGAAGATCAGCATCTTGATCAAATAGCTTTATTTGCATATTGGCATTTGTTCTTCTGTGGGAAGCACCTGGGTATCCTATGCTGCATGAGACCCTTCCCCTCCCTTTATGTAATATGTGAAACTAACTTGATTAACCCTGTGACTTGCCTGATTGGCAGGAGAGAAATCCCTTGACTTAGACTCTAACATTTCTACAATGCTAGAAAACTTATATTGTAGGTTTCAGCCTTCAAAAGTCAGGATTATATATTTTATTACTTTATATAAAAATAACACTCATAGTTAAAAAAGAAAGTCAAATAATACTTAAGCGTGTACAGTGAAATGTCTTCTACCCTAGAACTCCAGTCCCTCTTCCCACTGTTACCAGTACCATGTGTATCCTTCCAGAAATATTCTATACATATACAAGCATGAATTCATATGTATGTATGTGCAAGTTGGAATATAAATGGCAGTACATATAAAATTATTCTGCTCTTTCTTTTTTTTCACTTGACAGTATATTTAACTTATTTTAGATTGTTTTGTTTCTGCACATATAAATCTAACTCATTCTTTTTAACAGTTGCATAGTGTTCCATGGTTGAACCACACTTTTTTTTTAGGTTAAAGGATATATATAAAAATGTGGTTAACATATAAGGTGGAAAACAATTTGGAGATACTCAGTGTTAACACCCAAATCAGATAGTAACCTGCGCCTTCTTGGCAAAGGACTGCATTCATGACAGGTCAAGGGCTTTTCCCTCAAGGGGCACTAACCTCTGTGTCAGGAATCCAGGCATCATCCTATTAAATTACAACATTAAATGTGTGGCGTAAGCCAAGCCATCTACTCATCCTGGTACTTATTTCTTTATATCTAAAAATGAGAAGATCCCAGGGGCATCTAGGTCAATTGGCATAACATGGTTCATAAAGAAAATGTTCTGTATCTTGCTTTGGTAAGTAGCATCTGAGGTCTTAAAAGCTTGAAAGCAGCCATCTAAGATATATCTATTGGTCCCAACACATTCAAAGCAAAGGAGAATGAAGAAAACCAAAGATACAAGGAAAATATTAGTCCAAAGGACTAATGGACCCCATAACCACAGCTTCCACCAGCCTGAGGCCAGAAGAACTAGATGGTACCCAGCTGCCACCACCAACCACTCTGACAGGGATCATAACAGAAGGTCCTGCAACAGAGCGGGAGAAAAATGTAGAACAAAATTCAAATTCACAGAAAAAGACCAGACTTCCTGGTCTGACAGAGACTGAAGAATCCCTGAGATTACAGCCTCTGGACAGCCTACTAACTCAGAACTGAAGTCACTCCCAAAGTCCACCTTTCAGCTAAAGATTAGACAGCCCTATAAAACAAACAGCAACACACACGAGGAAATGTGCTTCTTAGTTCAATCAAGTAGACAAGAACGAATGGGCAACACCTGCCCAAAAGCAAAGATAAGAAGGCAGGAAGGCACAGGAAAACTAGACAAATGGACATGGAGAATGCAGAAAAGAAGGGGGGACAGGGCTGACACATTGTGGGGACTGCAACCAATGTCACAAAACAATTTGTGCATAATTTTTTGAATGAGAAAATAATTTGGCTATAAACTTTCACTTAAAGCACAATAAAATTTAAATAATAAAAATGAGAAGATTGAACCAAATAATCTATGAGTTTCTTTTCAGTCTGAATAATTTCTGAAATAGTTACTCAAGACAGTCACCCTTCGATAATTAAGCCACAAGGTTGGGTATGATGAGTGATAAGCCAAAGGGACAAAAACTAATAATCCAGATAAGAGAAGGATCCCTGTGGGTAATGTGTTTAGCGAAGATTTACAAAAATAGGTTGGAGAAGAGGAGAGAAAGAGACCTGCTGGATGATGACAAAGGAGGGGATGTGTAAGGTGTGAAGTGTGGTGAGTGGTCTAGAGAAGATTTCACTCAGAAGAGGTCTGATCTTAGGACTGAATTTGTGACAACAATAAAATTATTTCCCTCACCCAAGGGCAAAGATGAGGAACAGAAATTTGTCATGAGGAATAAACCTTTTACTTTAGAGAGGACCCAAAGCAAATTTGGAAGTATTAACTTTGGGGAAGAATGGGAAACCACTCAGAGAATAAGTTTTTAGTTCACCAACCAGTAGTAACTGGGTAAAATGGAAAAAGGGGTGGAGATACCTTCAAAATCACACCTAGATCTTGATCAACAGAAAGAAGCCAGGAGAAAGAAAATAAAAATATCAAGCTGAAGAAATGGAGAAGAGAGCTGAATGAACTTTGATACTCATAATGATGAGCAGTGGAGTCCCTGGGTGGAGCAAAAAGTTAAGCACTCGGCTACTAACCAAAAGGTTGGCAGTTCGAACCTACCCAAAGGTGCCTCAGAAGAAAGGCCTGGTGATCTACTGCTGAAAGATCACAGCCAGTGAAAACCCTATGGAGCACAGTTCTACTCTGAAACACATGGGTCGCCATGAATGATGTACAAGAAATCATTAGGGCCAGCAAGAAGATGTGGGAATATGGAACTTCAAAGAAATGAACAGGGACAACAAACAAGAAAACAGCAAGAGCAAAACACCAGGAAGACTAAACTGCTAGGTGAGGCTGCAGGAACAAGGGTCTGGCATGGGTAGATGCAGGGAGAAGGCATCCTTCAAGAAATGCTTCCCTAATTACTAGTGCTGAGACTTGGGTAGATCGGAAGATGAACATGTTCCAAATCACATGAAGGGATAAGGAAAGAATTTCTTTTTTATGGTTTTCTGATGCCTTAGACAAATGATTAACGCATTTCATTAAAAAGTGATCTTGTATCACTTTTGTTCCAGTCCTTTCTAATCTCTCTTTATGTCAAAAGTCACAAGCTCTTTGAATGAAGAGCCCCACCCTCCCAAGGCTAGGGCTGTAGATACTTCAGCTTAGGTAATCATGCCAGTATCTACCTTCTTCATAGCTTGCCCTGAAATAATTCTCCATGTGTGTGTTTTTTGGTTTTTTTTTTTTTCCCCTCCTTTATTTTCAGAATGCTTCTTTTTCTTGTGGTCACCTAATACTTTTCCATGAGTGCTAGCATGAAACACCATGGCTATTTCCAATCAGAAGGAACAATTTTTCCCTCTAAAGGTCAGGATTCTTTGGTGACTAAAGTGCAATTCAAAACAGCTTAGAAAAGGGAAAATGTGGTAGATGTTATTTTGCACCCTCTTCGTGAATACTTACTTGCTAGCCAATGTGCTGTGAGTAGCACTGGCTATCAGCCCCTCGAGCGGTTGCCTCAACTGAAGAGAGCCACTTTGCCCAAGATCATGCGCCTTCCCAGGGCCCACATCCAGTGACTGATTGTTGCAGGAGTGCAACGACCCAGGCCTCTTGCCCCTACTGGGAAATACTCTGAAGGATTGTTCCAACTCTTCAGAGCTGCCCGTAGGCCTGCACTGCAACTGGGCTTCTCCCTCCACCCAGCACTGCTCCGTCCCTTCCCTTCTACAGGTGTTGATCCCAAGGCACTCCCTGATAAACAACCTGCCTGGTAAACTCCGTCTGTGGCAGGGAACTTACTGGATCATAGAGCCAAACCGTTAGTAGAGCAGCAGTGGAGCCACAGCCCAGCCAACCTCAGGAACCTGGGACCAGGGGTTGGTTAGGGGTTTGACCAGAGAAGCTCCTGCTCCTTGCTGGCCTCATAATGGCCTACTGAAGAGGACCTCCTCACACATGGTGGGCCACTGGGACTCAGATGGCAGCTGAAGCTCACATTTCCACCACCAGAGAGAAAACAGACTCCATTCTGTCTTGGCTCCCCAAGTGCAGCATGCCTGGGGAAGGACTCTGATTGACCCAGGGTGGGTGTAGCCCCCAGATCCAGACCAATCATCATGGGCGAGGAACCAGTGTTCAGAAAAAGTTGGCAGTGCTCATTTAAAGCATTCGCTTAGAGTGAGGGTGGGAGACAGCTACTGAGCAGAGAAGTCAATGATACCTGTACATTGTTGGTTACTGAACAGCAGCCATTTCCCTCTTCCCATCAGTATTTCAACTTTTATTCAGGTAAGCCCTTTCCCCCTGCCCAGCCCATATGCTTCTAGGGCTGAGCCTGATCAGTCTTACAGTAGCTGTAGTAGACTGTTACTTTGGTAGTCTCAATGAACCATCTCATTGCATTGGATTGTTAACATTTTATTTCTTCAGATAGCTTAAAGCTTCTCGTGGTTAGCATTGTGCTTTCTAAACTGTATACCTCATAGGGCCTATTGTTGTTAGTTGCTGTTGAGTTGGCTCCAATTCATGGCAACCTTATGTATAACAAACTTTATGTATAACAGAACAAAACATTGCCTGGTCCTGCCCCGTCTTCTGGGTATAATAACAGGGAATATTAGTAAATACAGTGAAACCTGTGAAAACTGGAGCCAGTGTAAGGTGGAAACCTGCCAGAGAAGGCAAACTCAAATATTTTCCACTAATAGGGAGTAATAGAAAAGTGGTAAGACTGCACCCTTACCACTAAGGGTAAGACTGTAAGTGGTAAAACTTGTGAGACTCCAAAAAACAAGCAGTCCCCTTGAATTCCAGCTGTCATAGATTTCACTGTATTGGTTGGAGTTCAAACAGGAAAACAGCAACCATTTGCTAGTACAAATGCTTAATGTGATTGGCTGCTAACCAAAAGGTTGGAGGTTCAAGCCCACCCAGAGGCTCCTTGGAAGAAAGTCCTGGCAATCTACTTCTAAAAAACCAGCCATTGAAAACGCTATGGATCACAGTTCTACTCTGACACACATGGTCACAATGAGTCAGAATCAACTCTACGGCAACTGGTTGGTTAAATATTGGTTGATGAACTAATACTAGTTCCTTGTTGTTTAAATTGAAAGGAATGATAGAGGAACTGCTTAGGAAACACTTTGCTAATCCCTCTAGACATATTTTTCAGTCACTCCAGCAGTTCAAAACAGTGCTAACCTAATGTTACCTATCAGTATAGGGTGGCCTTAGGGTTGATAAGAAAAATGTAACATTAAAAGAATAAAAGCAAATTGAACAAAAACCCTAACAAAATAGACAGAGATGCCCTTCTCTCTCGTGCCACCCCCACACCCCACAAATGTCAGGTTAGAAATCCACAAGCTCTGCAGCTAGAGTAGATACCTTCAGGACTCCTCCTGGCCACCCTGTCACACAGACCCACACATTGCCTCTGTAACAGTGATTGAACCGGGTAAACCTGTCCTGACCAGAACAGACTGGGCCAGGATGGGTGCCTCACCCAAACTGTTTGTTGCTGTTAGGTGCTGTCACGTCAGTTCCAACTCATAGTGACCCTATGTACAACAGAATGAAACACTGCCCAGTCATGCTCCATCCTCACTATTGTTATGATGTTCGAGCCCATTGTTGCAGCCCCTGTGTCAATCCAGCTCTCTGAGGGTCTTTTTCTTTTCTGCTGACCGTCTACTTTACCAAGCATGATGTCCTTTTCCAGGGACTGGCCCCTCCTGATAACATGTCCAAAGTACATGAGACCAGTCTCACCATCCTTGCTTCTAAGGAGCGTTCTTACTGTACTTCTTTTTTTAAATTGTACTTTAGGTAAAGGTTTACAGAATGAACTAGCTTCTCATTAAACAGTTAGTACATATATTGTTTTATGACATTGGGTAACAACTCCATGACATGTCAACACTCTTCCTTCTCGACTTTGGGTTCCCTATTACCAGCTTTCCTGTCCCCTCCTGCCTTCTAGTCCTTGTCCTTGGACTGTTGTGCCCCTTTAGTCTGGTTTTGTTTTATGGCCCTGTCTAATCTTTGGCTGAAGGGTGAACCTCAGGAGTGACTTCATTACTGAGCTAAAAGGGTGTCCGGGGCCATACTCTTGGGGTTTCTCCAGTCTCTGTCAGGCCAGTAAGTCTGGTCTTTTTTTGTGAGTTAGAATTTTGTTCTACATTTTTCTCCAGCTCTGTCCAGGACCCTCTGTTGTGATCCCTGTCAGTCAGTGGTGTACTTCTTCCAAGACAGATTTGTTCATTCTTCTGGCAGTCCATGGTATATTCAATGTTCTTTGCCAACACCATAGTTCAAATGCATCAACTGTTCTTTGGTTTTCCTTATTCATCGTCTAGCTTTCAAATGCATATGAGGCAATTGAAAATACCGTGGCTTGGGTCAGGTGTACCCAAACTAGGCAGTCAGATTCTGCCCCCCTGAAAATTTGGAATCATGACCCAAAGGTGCTTGTGAGTCCCTTAGATGCTTGGCTGGGAAGTGATGAGAAGCCAGGTCTGCAGTGGGCATGTTTAACTAGGAATGTGCAGAGCAGGGGAAGGGAGACTACAGAGAGAAGAGGAGAAAGGCAGAGGTGAGACAGTAAACTTCAGGTCATATGTGATTAGGGCAGATTTCCCTATGGGCTTTGTTCCTACATTTTTGTGCTGGTGACATCAGATGAAAGGGAAGAGGAGTCTAAAAAGGACCCTCTTCCCCCAACCCCTGGCAACCACTAATCTCATCTCTATCACTATCCTTTTTCATTTTAGAGTGTAAATGAGGACTTACGTTGTGATGGGATCAATGCCTTAAATCAAAGAGATTAAACTCTAAGGAAAGAATTTCAGGCATCTGTTGGGAGTGTACTTTCTAAGTGATCTGGAAGCCAGAGGTGACCTGCCCCTGTTCTAGGGCCAGCTCCTAGCGAAGACCAATACAGTGAGAGAATCAGAGTTTTGTTATCTGCAAGCAGGAAGGGCTAGACTCTGATTTCTGAGGTTACTTATATCTGTGGACATTTGAATCTGAGGTCATTTACATTCCTTCCTCACTCACATCTCCCCCCAGTGCCTCACACCAGTGTCCAGTCCATGCTGAGCACTTAGCAAAGATTTGGATGAATGGCTAAATGGATGTATAACATTTGAAGGATCCACTCTGAGAGCAGGGACCAACTTCAGGTAGCCCATGCGGGCAACCACAGGTGATTCCCAGGAAAGATAAAATAAGCCAGGAATTATGCTAAAATAATAGGAAATTGAAGGAGCTCTGGTGAAGCAAAGGTTAAGCACTAGCCTACTAACCAAAAGGTTGGCAGTTCGAACCCACCCGCAACTCCTTGGGATGAAAGACCTAACACTCTGCTCCTGTAAAGATTGTTGTTGTTCGTTGTTGTTAGGTTCCGACTATAGTGATCCTATGAACAAAAAAAATGAAACACTGGCCGGTCCTGTGCCATCCTCACAATTGTTGTTATGCTTGAGCCCATTGTTGTAGTCACTGTGTCAATTCATCTCATTGAGGGTCTTCCTCTTTTTCACTGGCCCTCCACTTTACCAGGCATGATGTCCGTCTCCAGGGATTGGTCTCTCCTGATAACATGTCCAAAGTACATGAGACAAAGTCTCGTCATCCTCGTTTCCAAGGAGCATTTTGGCTGTATTTCTTCCAAGACAGGCTTGTTCATTATTCTGGCAGTCCGTGATACATTTAATATTCCTTGCTAACACCATAATTCAAAGGCATCAATTCTTCTTCGGTCTTCCTTATTCATTGTCCAGCTTTCATATGCATTTGAGGTGATTGAAAATACCGTGGCTTGGGTCAGGCGCACTTCAGTCCTCGAAGTGACATTTTTGCTTTTCAACACTTTGAAGAGGTCTTTTGCAGCAGATTTGCCCAGTGCAATATGTCATTTGATTTCTTGACTGCTGCTTCCATGGGTGTTGGTTGTGGATCCAAGTAAAATGAAATTCTTGACAACTTCTATATTTTTCTCTGTTTATCATTATGTTGCTTACTGGTCTAGTTTTGAGGTGTAATCCATACTGAAGGCTGTAGTCTTTGATCTTCATCAGCTAAGTGCTTCAAGTCCTCTTCACGTTCAGCAACCAAGAAAACTCTATGGATATATATACACACACACACATACATACACATACACAAATTGTTATTAATACTCAATTTACACAAATAAAATTATAGTATACATGTTTTTCCCCTGCAATTTGCTTTATTCAGTCACATTGTGGACATTTTATCATGTCACTAATAATAGTCAACCTCAGTCCTTTTGTTGGCTACATAAATACTCCTTTCAAACCAAAAGCTGAACCCGTTGCCATCAAATCAATTCTGACTCCTAGCGATCCTACAGGACAGGGTAGAACTGCCCCATAGGGTTTCGAAGGAGCGGCTGGTGGATTCAAACTGCCCACCTTTTGGTTAGCAGCGAGCTCTTAACCACTGCACCACCAGATCCTCCTTTTACAGACTGTTTATTTAAGCAACATGGGCATCAGGGTAATTTTCACTTTCCTTTTGAAGCTCAAGCCTACTTTAGTTGCTGCTGTTGCTCTGTTTTGTTTTTTAATGCATTTATCTCTACTTTCAGCATTAGTAATTCCTTCCTTTTAATTTATTTTTCTTTTCCTAGTTTTATGAATTGAAGGTTTAATTTATATTTTAATGTTTCTTGCTTAATTATGAAAGAATATAGGACTCAGAGTTGTTCTCAGATTATAGCTGTGGCCACAGCCCCTTGTGAAGATTTATATCATTTTTTTCATAATAATCTCTCATTTTCCGTTTAATCCAGATGTTATTTAGAAGATTTTGTTATCTATTGTTAATTTCTAGTTTTAATGCATGATGATTAGAAAACATGACTGTAATATTTCTTCTTCTTGAAATCCAATAAAATCATCTCTGTAGGCTCATTTAAAAAAAAGAAAACCTTATTGGGGAAGTTCTACTGTGTCACTCAGGGGTCACTATAAATTGAAATTGACTTGATGGCATGTAACAACACCATCACCAATAGGAGATTGATCTTTTTTTTTTTTTTTTTCCAGGAGGCACAGGTAGTAGCAAGTTGCCATGGGACAAAATGAGGGGATGAAACAGAGACCACTGAATTTTAGATCTGCTGGGACTCTACCAGTTATTTAATGTGATCTCCTTATGTACAGCTGGAGACAGTGGAGAGCTTGACTTCAATGGGAGTAAGGACTTCGTGGAAAAGTCAACCATTCAACAAATACTTATTTACTACAATGTACCAGACACTGCGATGAGGACCGGGAACAAGTGGTGAACCCAGTGGTTGCAGTCCATGCCCTCATGGAGCTTATAGTCTAGCATGAAAGAGAGACCCTGAAGAAGCAATGGAAATGAGATATTTGTTACAAAGGAGCAGAGCAAGGTGTTATGGGAGCATACAACAGGAGAAGCTAACCTAACCCACACAAATAGACACCATATTGTTTTCCACATGCAAAGACTGTGTAGGTTCTCTACATGTTATGTACTCTCCACAATCTGATGAGGTAGGTTTTATAATCATCCCTCATTTTATAGATGAAGAAACTGAAGTTTTGAGAGTTTAAGTATCTTGCCCAAGATCATATGGCCAATAAATGGCAGAACTGGGATTCAAAGAAAGTTCTGTTTGATACCCAAATCTGGCTTCCTTTATCTTTCAGTTGCAAATTATAGAAATACAAAACCATTTTAAGGAATATCATTTTGGGGGGTTTCATAATTGAAAAAGCTCATTGTAGACTTCAAGAATGACTGAATCCAAAGGCTAAAATAATGTCTTTGGGGCTCTGTCCTTCTCTCCAGCTATTAGACAGGCTCTCTCGAATGGCAGGCTTCATGGCTACCACAGTTCATGACCAACCCAGCAAATCTAGTAGAAAAAGCTTCTTCAATGGTAACTCTGGCAGCAAAGCCCTGGAAGGACATTGGTAGACCTAGCATTTGGTCATGTGCTCATTGCTAAACCAATTAGGGGGCCAGGGGAGTGAGGTCCTCTGATTCCCCAGGTCTGTCGTGCCACTATCCTTAGGTAGATAGCAGTAGCAGCCCCACCTGAACCTCATGGAGTCAGTTCCCCAAAAGAAGGAGGGATTCTGTTGTCAGACAAGGGAGGAAGGGATACTGAGCAGGCAAAAACATATGCCAGTCATGGCTATTAACCACCACATTCTACATCATGTTGCCTTTCCACAGTCTGTCTGCTCTCTATGCTATGTACCATAGCCCAATGTTCCTAAGACTCTTGTGCACATAGAAGAGAATAAAATGAATAACGAGGATGAATCACTTTTTGTGTGTCATAGCATCACCTATTGACTAGTATTGATTCAGTCCACAAATTGTTTAGCACACATTAAGCTACTCTGGATCAGGAACTGTTCTAGACCCTGAACTAGAGACATTTTTTTAAAAAGCATAGGCCCTGCTCTTAAGGAGCTCTCTGTCTAGCAGAGGAGGCAAGCATGTAAGAAATCTGAATGTGATAAGAACAACAGTAAAAGTTGTACAAAGCTGTATAAAGCATGTGAAAAGGAAGGCCAGAGAAGTGATTACCTCCATCTGTAGGGTCAGGAAATCCTTTCAGGGGAACTCAGTTTTTCTCCAGTCACACATTTTGCCTGAGTGACTGAGGTGAGTGCAGCTGTGTGCAGGGACCCAAAGTTCCTATTTGCTTTTAATTTATAGCCCCACAAGGAGGCTTGTGCTTCTCACAATTGAGGTGGATCTTCATTTCAGGGTCAGACCTCTATGTATTGGTTGTGTTTGCTAGAGTCATTGTTAGTGTGTTTGTTACTTTGATTTAGAGGACCAGATAAATGGCTATTATTAAAGGACTGTACGTTCTCAGCCTGATCACTCTGGGCCCGGCACAGCATCCCTGGAGGCAACAAGTTACTGGGCAGGAACAAAGTTACCATTGTTTTGTGGATAAAGCAATTAGAAAGTAAATTTTTCTTTGGGGATGAATTGCTGTCATGTCAATGCAAGAGGAAGATTCACACATTTCCATTTCATAGGACACCCTCACTTTATTTCTGAGGGGGCACTAGTGTCCTCTCTGATGTCTATGACTGCATGCTGCAGGAAGGCGGGTGGGTGAGAGGCAGTGATGATTTTTTGCTCCGGGCATTCCAGTTTATCGGTGTTCGTGCCTATATGCTTTGTTAAAAGTTTTCCTGGAAATCTCTTGATGACAGAGAGAGCAGACAAAACTTAGCAGACGTGGAGTTCCCAGAGTTCACTGCATGCTTTCCCTGGAGGTTTTCACTCTGCTGCGGTTTACTTGGCAGGAGTTACGTCTAGTGTGTGGAAGCCAGTGAGGTGTCTCCCGGTGACCACCCCCTAAACGGAAGCTGTTATGGCCAAGGTAAATAGCTGGTTAGAGGTGGGATAGGATTCAAACTTAAGAGGTTTTTTTTTTTTTTTAAGCTGTAAGTTGAATGTTCAATCAACTCACCTCTTCTAATAAGCCATCTGTTAGATACATTATACTTTCCAGATGACATAATGCCCCAACAGAGTAAAAAATAAGAGAGATTTCTGTGGTAGCAGTGGTATACTTATAGAGAGATGTAAGAAATTTGGATATATTTATATATATTTTAATTTTAACGGGGTATGTCTTTATAGAAAGACTTCCAAATCACCAAAAGTGACTGCCCAGTCTACATATACCAAAAGCTGCTATTTAATAGTTTTATTTAAGAAATGGTTTTATCATGGTATTTAGCCTTTAAATTGACATACAAATAAGTCTCTAGTGTGCACAAATGCTTGGAAGGCATTTCCTTTACCATTCCCTTAACTTACACATTGGAGAATTGAAGCAAGAGAGAGCAAGATTCACCTGAGGTCATAAAGCAAGCTCCCCAACTCACCTCATCTGACCTCATGTTCTGTCTTCTGTGAAGCCCTCCCAGATTTTTCCCAATCTCTGATATAAGTTGTTTATTTCCTCCATTAGACTTTGAGATCCTTGAGCTCAGAGATTATATTGTAATAGTCTTATCCAGTGCTTTTTTTTAGTGAGAAAAAAGAAAAAAATAAACAAGAAATAAAAGTTTCCCAGAGGCTTACAACTCAACAATAAAAAGACAAATAACACAATTAAAAAATGGGCAAAGGATCTTAATAGACATTTCTCCAAGGAATATATACAAATGGCCAGTAAGCACATGAAAAGATGCTCATCATCATTAGTTATCAAAAAAAAAAAAAAATACTCCAAACCCATTGCTGTTGAGTCAATTCTAACCCACAGCGACCCTATAGGACAGAGTAGAACTGCCCCATAGAGTTTCCAAGGAGCATCTGGTGGATTTGGACTGCCGACCTTTTGGTTAGCAGCTGTAGCTCTTAACCACTACACCAGCAGGGTTTCCCATTAGTTGTCAGGGAAATGTAAATTAAAACTACAATGAGATACCACTTCACATGTACTAAGATGGCTAGAATCAAAAAGCCAGATAATAACAAGTATTGGCAAGGATGTGGAGAAATCAGAATCCTCGTATACTGCTAGTGGGAAGGTAAAATGGTGCAGCCACTTTAGAAAACAGTCTAGCAGTTCCTCAAATGATTAAACATTGAGTTACCATGTATGACCCAACAATTTCACTCATAGTTCACTCATAGCAATGAAAACACAAAAACTTATACACGAATGCTTATAACAGCATTATTCATAATAGCCAAAAGTTGAAAATAACCCAAATGTCTATCGACTGTGAGTTGATAAACAAAATGTGGTGCATCCATACAATAGAATATGATTCAGCCATAAATAGGAATGAAGTACTGATTGATATATGCTATGAAATGCATGAATTGTGAAAACATTATGCTACATAAAAGATGCCAGTCACAAAAGACCACACAGTATATGATTCCATTCATATGAAATATTCAGAATTGGCAAATCTATAGAGACAGAAAGTAAATTAATGGTTGCTTAGGGCTGGGAGAATGGGGGAATAGGGGATGATAGCAAAAAGGTACAGGCGTTTCTTTCTGAGGTAATGAAGATGTTCTAAAATTGACTGTAGTGGTGGTTGCACATGTCTGTGAATATACTAAAAACCACAGAATTGCACACTTTAAGTGGGTGAGTTGTAAAATATGTGAATTGTATCTCAATAAACCTGTTTCAAAAATTTTCCAGAAGGTACTCTGCCCCCACCACAATTCCTTTTTATTCATATTAAACTTAATTATTTAAATGTCAAATTTTAGCAATCGGATGTATAATTTTTTAAATGTATTATAAGCATTTTAATAAATACTAAAATAGTATTTAATATCCTCTCTGGACTTTTCTTGAGTTTCCAAACATATTAGCCATTTAATTTATAACATAAAACATATTTTCCCACAAAGGAATAAAATGCTTATTACATATTGTCTTAGGCTGGGTTCTCTAGAGAAGCAGAACCAGTGAAGCATGTAAACATACATTCTCACACACACACACACACACACACACACACACACAGTGAGAGAGAGAGAGAGATTGATCTCAAGGGAATGGTTCATGCAGTTGTAGAGGCTGGCAAAAGTTCCAAGTCTAGGTCAGATGTCAGGCTGGAGGCTTCTCCTGACTCACATAGCTGCAGGGGCTGACGAAACTAAGATTGATAGGTCAGACGGCAGGCCCCTGGCTAACATGCTGAGGAGGCCAATGAATCCCAAGATTGGCAGGTAGGCTGCTAGCTCAAGTCCCAGGAACTGGAGGTCAGATGATGAAGAGCTAGATGCAGGATCCAGAGCAAGAGCCTTGCTGGAACATCGATTTATGTACTGGAGGGAGGCCACACACCCAAGGAAACTCCCTTTCAACTGATTGGCTGCTCATAGCAGATCTCATCATGGAGTTTATTACATCATTACATAACTGCCAAATTACATCGTTACATAACTGCCAAACTACATCATAACTGCCAAACCACTGAGAATTATGGCCCAGCCAAGTTGACACACAATCTTAACCATCACATGTATGTACAAGGAACTTCACACTTCAATTTTGTCCTTATAATAATTCAGGTCTCTGATCCTATCTTTATTATCAGCGTTTTAAGAGGAGTGAAAACCTGTTGCTGTTGAGTCAGTTCTGACTCATAGCAACCCTATAGAGCAGAGTAGAACTGCCCCATAGGGTTTCCAAGGAGCAGCTGGTAGATTCAAACTGCCTACCTTTTGGGTAGCAGCTGATCTCTTAACCACTGTGCCACCAGAGCTCTGTGAGTGATGTGTCTGCCAAGACGCACCACTTGACATATCTTGTAGGGTAGATGTGGCCAGGAGCTCTGCAGGGAAAGTAGTCCACTTCCTGTGTAGCCCCAATGGAACTGAGGGAACAATGAGGTAAAATGACCAGTTAGCCAAATGCTACCACAAACCAATGAATACCAAATCTAGCACCTGTTCTTCCCCCTCCCTCACCCCTTTTATTCCCATAGTGGTGTTGATTGAATAGTCTGGACTAATATCAAACCAAGGAGAGGGAAAAGGAATTCTGTCCTTGAGAAAAGCATTTGACAAAAATGACATCCTTTTTATTTTTTAAGAAGATATTTTAAATGTGTACAAATAGACATACTGTTTATATCTAATTTTAAATTTCAAGGCAACTGGGGATTCTTAAAAATAAAATATTGGTATAAGTTTTGCTCTTGTGTTTTGTTATTCCCTCACAAAATTGTTGTTAGTTGCCATTGAGTCAATTCTAACTCATGGCAACTCCATGTTTACAGAGTAGAACTGCTCTATAGGATTTTCAATGTTGTGACCTTTTGGAAGCAGAGAGCCTTTGTCTTCCAAGGCACCTCTGGATGAATTTAAACCACCAACCTTTTGGTTAGTTGCTGAGCGCTTAACCATTTGTGCCACCCAGGGACTTCCTCATAAAACTAACATTCTAGGACCTGGCAGAACCTACCCTTAATAGGAGGAATTCAGTAAGAGTTTCTTGATTAAATGAATGATTACTAAAAACATGTATGCAAAACAAGAAAGACAGGAAGAAAATATAAAAAACTGAAAACAGTATATTCATGCAATGAGTATGAGTGTAATCAAATTGAATCCTTTGAGATTGCCTTTTGTTATTATAATACTGTTAAATAAATTTTGAGTGAAAAAAACCACCTGTAATTATACCCACTCAATGGAATCCTATGTAGCAGTTAAAAATAATAAAGTATATCTCTGTGTACTGGCATGGAAAAGATGTCCAAAATATAGTTATGAGAAAAAAAGTTAATGCCAAGAAGAAAGTATTAAAGTATAATTTTATTTTTTGTAGCACCTCCCTCAAGAAAGAAAACCCTGTTGGCGTAGTAGTTAAGAGTTTGGCTGCTAACCTAAAGGTCAGCAGTTCCAATCTACCAGCTGCTCCTTGGAAACTCTATGGGGCAGTTCTACTCTGTCCTATAGGGTCACTATGAGTCAGAAGTAACTCAATGGCAATGGGTCTTTTTTTTTTTTCCGCCGAAAAAGTGTATTTATTTGATGGCATATGTAAGGAGAAAGATCTTGAAAGTCGTACATCAAGCTATTAACTCTAGTTGTTGCTGGGAGGATTATAGGGAACTTTCACTTTCTGTGTTTACATTTCTGTATTGTTTGAGTTATTTGCATCTATATATTTCTATTCTAGTAAATATTTAAAATCTGTATTAATTTTTTTCTTTAGGCTTTTCTTCCTTTTCTAATTTTCATGCACTTGATCATGTATTAATTTTGTGGTTAAGAATCAAAAAAATTTAAATCATCCATTTTAACTACACCTTTTTTTCAGTAATTTTATTTTAAAACCTCATTCTTGGAACTTATGTTAAATTTGAGGCTTACACAGACAAAATTTCAAATCAGAACTGTATCTAGCTTTTAAAAGTTATCTAGCTCACATGATGGAAATAGCAGCTGTTCTATCAAAATAGCTCCTTCTCTCTGCTAAGTGAAAACGTGAAATCTCCCCAGCTATTTCCATCTGCCTAAGTAATAATCTTCTTCTCTGAACCTGCCTTCTCTCTCTCCTTTATTTCCTGTTAATTTATTACAGGGAAAGAAAGCTATAGATATTGCCTAGCTGTATTTGATAGTCAGAAAAATAATGACTAACCTCAGAGGAGAAAATACAAGAGTAATTGGACTTAGCTGCTAGTGTTCGTTAAAGATTATCAAGTGAGACGCTCTCATGTCTTAAAAAACAAAACAAAAAGAATAGTCAAATGTGAGCCTTTGATTATTGTAGGAATCCGTCAATTTTGAGGCCTGAGAGTTGGACTTGGTAGCTTCTAATGATGATCTTTTCACACGGTGTGTGTAGCTCAACCCAAATTGCTGTACTTCAGGATATTTACCCTACAGGATATTTCAGGAGACTTACTATTCCTTCTTTGGAGATAGAGGTTTTGATTTTTTTTTCCTGAGGGAACACCCCTTTCAGATATTTGACCTGAATCTGAATGCATACTGTAAATCATAAACCTCATTTTTGTCAAAAGTATTTTTTGAGCCTTGCTATAGAACTAGGTATTTCATTTATAACATACTCTTGAAAATATTTACTTGCCAATCTGCCCTAGGGGACAATCTGTATTGTAGAGATTGTGACTTGCCCTGTAGAAACATCTAGGCTAGAGAATGCCATTTTGTTACTTGCTGAAAATAACCTGTAAATAATAGCTAGTTCCAGATGTCTGTGGGTAGTTTTGAAGGACATCTGTGAAAGCTTGAGAAGTTATTTGCCTACGAAGTATACCACCTCATCTTTGAGTTAAGAGAAAGGTGGAAACTATTCTTTATCCCTAAGATCTGGGAGAGATTTTTATTTAAGCCTCTGTCTCATTTTTGTTTACTGGCATATGGGAACGGCCAGCAAATGAACTAGCCAAGGCTGTGGTAATGGGTCATAAAGCTGAGGAAGTCTGATAAATTAATGTTACAATCAGTTGCTTCTCTCTCCCTGACCCCTCTTCCTTGTCACTTGGAAAAATATGGTAAAGATAAATTAACCCAAGCAATGCAGACGCTGGCCACAGTAGATTTATAGTTATGTGATCTCAGGGTCTGCTGTTGGGTCGTTGGCAGTTCAGTCTCCTTAGTGAGTTCTTTGACACGGCAAAATGAAACCAACTTGAAAAACAAAAAACAAAGCAGGGGGAAAATGTGGTCAAAGCTGTTTAATTTTCTGTTGTCATTAGCAACCCACTTGCTGTCCAGATTGACATCTGAGCGGTAAAAGTGTTCCGTTATTATTGTAGGGTATGCCATATGTGCTGGAAAAAAATGAGTAAGAATTGTGGAGGGGGAAATTCAGCCGAGAAGTTAAGCATGATGTTGAACCAATGAGAAAAGGTCAGTACGTTTCTAGGATTTTCTTTCACTGGGTTATATTCAAGCATGTGGACTGGGAAATTAAAATTCCAGCTCAGGCATAATTCTCACTGATATTTAAAAGAGAAAGAAAGAAAATGTGTACACTATTTAAAAGAAGTAGTAATTAAGCCTGATATCTTTATGTGGAAATGTCTAGGAGGCAGTGTGGACATTTTGGTGAAAGTTACACTTCGTTTAATAAGAAGGCAGGGAGCCACCTGTATTTTGGGACTCTTAGCTATATGATCTCAGCCAAGTTATTGAACTTCATTGAGCTTTGATTGGATTGGATGGTGTCTTAGATTTAAAATCTAAGATGGAAAAACTGGAAATGGACAATGGTGATGGATGAACAACATGATACATATAATTAATGCCACTGAATTATACATGTGAAGAATGCTGAAATGGCAGATGTTTTGTTACATATATATTTGCCACAATAAAAAAATTAAATATATTTAAATTAAAAAAAAAAAGTTCTATGTTGCTATTGGGTAAACCAACACCATGCAGCAAGCCCTGGAAGTATTTTTAATGGCAGATTACAAACAAAATAATAACATTAAAGTAACAACTCTTCATAAGTGCCTACTATGTGCCAGCCAGTATACCCTCACTATAATACTGCAACGTAGTTATTATAACTTTTTTACAAATGAGAAAATTGAGGGTCAGGGAGGTAAGTAACATGGTCCAAAGTCACATGGATAGTGCAAGGTAGAGTTGTGATTTAAACACAGAACTCTCTGGAATCAAAGCTTGCACGCTTTCCATTCTATCACCTTGCTCTTGATGGCAGAGAAATCCGGGGCATACAGGAAGATGACATTTCCCAGCCCTCCTTGCATCTAGGTGGAGCCAGGTACCTAGTTTTGCTAATGGAATGTGGCTACAGTTGATGTATGCCATTTACAGACCTGCCCACAGAAAGGTCACCTGAGTTTTCCTGCTCTTTCCTTTCCAGACTGTGTGACCAGAAATGAAGGACTCCAAGGTTGTGGCACCACATAGAAGAAGAAGCCTGGATCCCTGAGTTCACTGCTTAGTGGAGAATTGTCTAGGAAAGCCACCAACTAGGAACATCCACATCAGACACTTCATGAATAAGAAATATAAACCTTTTGTCATGGATTGAATTATGTCCCCCCAAAAATGTGTGTATCAATTTGGCTGGGTCATGATTACCAGTATTGTATGATTGTGTTCCGTTTTGTAATCTGATGTGACTTCCTTATGTGTTGTAAACTCTATCACTATGATGTAATAAGATGGATGAGTGGCAGTTATACTGGTGAGGTCTATAAGATTGGATAGTGTCTTGAGTCAATCTCTTTTGAGATATAAAAGAGAGAAGCGAGCAGAGACACATGGGAACCTCATATCATCAAGAAACCAGTGCCGGGAGCAGAGCACATCCTTTGGACCTGAGGCTCCTGCACAGAGAAGCTCCCAGACCAAGGGAAGATTGATGACACGGACCTTCCTCGAGCCAACAGAGAAAGCATTCCCCTGGAGCTGATGCCCTGAATTTGGACTTGTAGCCTACTAGACTATGAGAAAATAAATTTCTGTTTGTTAAAGCCATCCACTTGTGGTATTTCTGTTAGAGCAGCACTAGATGACTAAGACACCTTTATTCTATTAAGCTCCTGAGATTCTGAGTTTGATTGTTTCAACAGCTATTGAGACGTTGGGTTCAAAATTCAGTTCAATTTATTTTATTTCTGTTTTTAGCTAATGCATCAAGTTTGTTTTTGCCTTTTAAAAAAGAAGTAAAGTTGCCACATAAACTTGCCTCTCATTTAGGGTTGCCAGATTTAGTAAATAAAAACACAAGATGCCTCATTAAATTTGAATTTTAGATAAACAACGAATACTTTTTTAGTATAAGTATATAATATTTGGGACATACTTATGCTAAAAATATTTGTTTATCTGAAATTCAAATTTAACTGGGTGTTCTGTGTTTTATTTGGCAACTCTAATGTCATCATATCATATCCTTGCTATTGACTCTACTCAGAATACTCTTTCCCACCACCTCCACAAATTAAAACTCCTTCCTCCTTCAAGTTCCAGCCCAAATACCACTTATTCTATGAAGCTTCCTCCTATAGTCCTTCCTTTGTAGCTCTTTCATAGCCCTTATCACACTGTGCCCCACCATACAGCTATATAGCAAGTCTTGCTCTTCTTTTATATTTTAGATCTTTGAGGCTAGAGATAATTTTTTTGTCCATTTCTCCTCTCCTTTACCATTCATTCATTCAACAAATATTTATAGAAAGCTTACTCTATACCAAGCATAAAATGGGTAATGGACACTGCTCTTGTAGATTTTACAGTGTTGTAGGAAAGACAGACATTATCCAAAGAATCATAGAATCACAGCGTCCTGAAGGAATATTACAAAGTGCTACGAGATAATCTATCAGGAAGATTCTGCTTTTAGATTGGGAGCTGAGGGAAGGCTTATCTGAGAGAGTGACATTAAGGCTGGGACCAGAAGGATGAATAGGAGTAAACCACAAGATGAGTCAAGAGAATTTTCCAGGAAGACATTGAGGTGGAAACGAAGGCCTGTGACAGGAAGTGTGATCTAGAGTGAAAGAGGTAGAAAACAATGATGGAGAGGCCGACTGGGCTGGGTCATGCAGGGACTTGTAGGCAGTAGTAAAAAATCAGACTTTATCCTAAGTGAAGGGTTACGAGCAAGGGAGGGACATGTGCTAATCTGTTACAAGCTTTTTCAGATTACTATATAAAAATTACTTGAAGGAAAGAACAAAAGTAGAAGTAGCGAGACCAGTTATGAGGCATTACGGTAATTCAGGCAAGAAAAATGTCGTAGATTCTACTTTTCAAAATGCTTACACAATATTCTCAATCTCACATGCTGTTCTAGAACTTTGTCACTTCCCTCAAGAGGTGAAGTCTATTTCTCCTCCCCTTGAACCTGAATGAGATTGTATCATTGTCTTGACAAACAGAATGTGGGGAAATGCTGCTGAATGACTTTCAAAGCTAGATTATGAAAGGCAATATGGCATCTGCCTGCTTGGCTCTCTCTTTCTCTCTCTGAATGCTCCCTCTTGGAACCCCAGCTTCCATGTTGTGAAGAAGCTCACACTAGCCTACTCTGAGAAGACCACGTGAAGAGGAACTGAGGCCCCCAAACGACAGCCAGTATTAACTGCCAGACATGTGCATGAATGAGTGTTCAAACGATTTCAGCCTTTGAGTCTTCTTCAGCTGAAACCCCAGTTGTGTGGAGAAGGGACAAGTCATCCCTGCTGTGTCTTGTCTGAATTCCTGAACCACAGAATCCATGGGCATGATAAATGGTTATTGTACACTATTAAGTTTCAGAACAACTTGTTATGCAACCATAGTAACTGTAACAAGAGGACAGTGGCTGGAACTTGTGTGGTGGTAGTGGACTTGAAGAAAAGTAGACCTATTTGATATGCTGAATGGAATTAAAATTAACAAAACATAGTCATGAAAGGCACAGAAAACTTCTCAATTATTAAGAAATGAGGAAAGGCTCAGATGAAACACATTTTTAAAAATCTTTCTTTACATTTTTAATGATGCATGCGTTCATCTTGAGAGCTTCTTTCTTTTGGTTTAATAATATGATCCCTGTTAAAATGCAGATAACTGAGAGATTGATAAAATTTTAAATTGTTATCATTCATTAACGTCTTAGCATGGATAAAGACTGAGATCAAGTTTTTCTTTTTTTTTAATAAGAAAAGGAAATAAATTTTATATATTTTTTTACTTACCTACTTTTTTTTTTAATTGTACTTTAGGTGAAGGTTTACAAATAGTTTCTCATTAAACAGTCAGTACACATATTGTTTTATGACATTGGTTAACAACCCCACAACATCAACACTCTCCCTTCTCGACCTTGGAGGACCTTTTTTTTTTTTTTGGTGAAAATATACATAGCCAAAGATACACCATTTCAAAAATTTCTACATGTACAATTCAGTGACATCAATTACGTTCTTCTAGTTGTGCTGCTATTCTCACTTTAGATGAAGGTTTACAGAACAAAATAGTTTCTCATTAAACAGTATACATATTGCCCTATGACAGTGGTTAACAACCCCACTACATGTCAACACTGTCCTTACTCAACTGTGGGTTCCCTATCACCAGCTTTCCTGTCCCTTCTGCCTTCTAGACCTTGTCCCTGGACTGCTGTGCCTCACTAGTCCCATTTTGTTTTATGGGGCTGTCCAATACCTGGCTGAACGGTGAACCTTGGGAGTGACTTCACCACTGAGCTAAAAGGGTGTCCAGGGGCCATACTCTTGGGATTTCTCCAGTTTCTGTTAGGTCAGTAAATCTGCTATTTTTTGAGTGTGTTAGACGTTTGTTCTACATCCTTCTCCAGCTCTGCCCAGAACCCTCTGTTGTGATCCTGGTCAGGGCAGTCAGTGGTGGCTGCCGGGCACCATCTAGCTGTACTGGACTCAGTCTGGTGGAGGCCTTGGTAGCTGTGGTCCATTAGTCCTTGGGACTGATCTTTTCCTTGAATCCTGTTCTCTTCATTCTCCGTTGTTCACGAAGGGGTGAGACCAGTGGAGTATCTTAGATGGCTGCTCACAGGCTTTTAAGACCCCAGACGTGACTCACACAGTAGAATGTAGAACATTGTCTTCATAAACTGTGTTATGCCAGTTGTGCTAGATGTTCCCCGAGACCATGGTCCCCACAGCCCTCAGCCCAGCAATTCAGTCCCTCAGGGAGTTTGATGTGTCTATGGAGCTTCCATGACCTTTCCTTGTACAAGTTGTGCTGGCTTCCCTAGTATTGTGTACTGTCTTACCCTTCAACAAAGTTACAAGTTTTTTTTTTTAATAAAGATAACAGAAGTATCTTAGGAATAAGGAGAGGATGTCCCCATGGAAAGAAGGAGATAGCAAAAACTAGAGATACTAAATGTAAGTGGTACCTCCACAACTTTCTCTTGATCTTGGGCCGCTATTAACTCTGACGATTTTCATTTATTTTTGACAACTTACCCCATTAAGCCAAAGAGACTCAACGGTGCTATTTTTTATTAAGGATAATAATGGCTAACATTTATTGAGTGCTTACTATGTGCCAGGCATTATATGCATTAATTTATTTATTCCTCACAATAACATGGGATGGTAGTGCCATTATTATCCTTATTCTACAAAGAAACTGAGATTAGGGAGTTTAAGCAACTAACACAAGGTCACACAGCTAGTAACCAGTAGTGTAAGGATTCAAAATCAGCTCTATATGGTTAGACCCTATTTAAAAGTCTATTAGTAAGTGGATTGGATATGTCCCTATCCACCAGGACTTTAATATCTAAAGTTTAGGAATGAGTGTGTATGTGTGTGTGTGTCTGGGGGTGGGGGGATGGGGGGATGTGAGGGGGCGGTAACAAAGCATTGTGGGGACAGATGATTATACACAAATAGTCCTAATCAAGTCAACTCTCATAAGGGCATGTGGCAGAGATCCTAAGTTCTCCCATTTCAATTCTCTTCTAGAGACCATGTGACTAAGTTGTGGCCAATGGGATATGAATGGAAGTAATATATGTGCCTTCTTAAAAAAAAGGAACACGACCTCCTCTTCCCCCTTTTCCACTTCCACAGGCTAGTGAACAATCTGGGACCACACAGAAGAGGGCAACATCTTAAGGATGGCAAAACAACAACCAGAAGGATCTTGGATCACTGACACTGTGGATCTGCTGAATTAACCCTAGACTGGTTATGCACAGACTCTTATGTGAGAGAGAAAGTTGTGCTACGCCACTGTTACTTTGGGTCTTATTATAGGAGCAGAATTTATGTCCTAACTAATGTAGGCCATAAAGGAGGTATGAACAAAGTGCTGTGGAAGTCTGAGAAGAAATCATGTGTGAAACTATATTTACTGATTTTTTCCTTGTGTCTGTGTGTATACACATGCCAGGGGGTGGGGTATTTTTTTCTTATAGAAAATATGGTATCTGTACTAATGGTGCAGATAATACATTTGTCTTTCCTTTTGGAGTATATATGTTTTTCTATACCTGCAGATTCCTCTTACTGTACGATTTTTGTTTTAGTCTAACATTATAAAATTGAGTTATCTAAATCTGCATCAGTTGGAATAGAGGGACAGGCTTGATATACCTACAGCTATGTACCCAAGGGGGAGGATAATCCACAACTTGGATTTTGTTCCTAAGTCTTTGATGTTTATGCGCTTTTTAGTTGATTGTGGATTTTTAGCAAAACTGGGAAAAATAGAGACCCTGCCTACTGTAGGCTGGCACAGATGAAAGCTCTAGAATTCCAAGAATTGGTTTAAATTTAACAAATAATATAATTGAAATAGAAATACCCTATCAAACCCAAGTAATCTGTGCCTTCCTATTGCGAGCATTTGTTAGCCTCTTTGCATGTCCAGAGCTATCCAACAGAGTTGGTTTGTTTTAAACAAAAGACATACAGGAGGTTATTTTTGCTATAATGTAGTCTGGTTTTGTTTTCTCACTTATAAATGTATACCAAAATTTTTGTTGTCACCATCTGAAATTGTGTGTAAAACAAATTAATTTCACATAAAAAGGACTCTTACAAATCAACAAGACAGACAAAACAATAGTCAAAAGATAATGTGAGAGATTGATTTCTTCAATGGTCCCAGTCAATGGCCTCTCTGTGTCCAGGCCTTTTATTAATGCCCTCTCACACTGACTCTGGGCTTAGCCTTATGACTTGCTTTGGCCAACAGGATAGAGCAACTACACAAGCAAAGTAGAGACTTGAAAAAGCACTTGACTCTTTCCGTTTCCTCTCTCCTGGACCCCTGCCACCATCATGAAAATAAGTTTGGGCTAGCATGATAGCGAAGGTGAGACCAACCAAGTGGAACAGAGCCAACTTATCCCAGCCAAGACCAAGTTATACCAGCCAGCTCCGGGGGATCCACCAGCTGACTGCAGATGCATTATTGAGCACAGCTGAGATCAGCTGAGTCCAACCCTGATCAGCAAAACTGCCCAGATGACCTGTAGACTAGTGAGAAATGACAAACAGTTGTTGTTTTAAACCACTGAGTTTTGGGGTGGATTGTTACTTTTATCTGCACTCATCTAATACAGATAAAAATAGAAAAAGGGAATGTAAATGGCCAATGCACAAATCTAAAGATCTTCAATCTGATTCATAATTTAAAAAATTCAAAGTTAAAATAATGAGAAATTATATCAGGCTGGTAGAAATTGTAAGTGTGATAATACTCAGCTTCAGTGATCATGTGGAGGAAACAAGAACTTTCATACATGGTAGATTTTGGAAGGTATTTCGGAAATATTGAGTGTGGTAGATGCACAAGATCGATTCCAACTTTCTATTTATGTGATTTCCTATATGCAGAAGCAGGGAAATTCTAAACTACATTTCCTGGACTCCCTTATAGCTAGGTTTCTGGATGTGATTTGGATTTTGCTAATTGCTTGAATATTGGAAGGCAGAAGAGGAAACCATATTTCTGTTGCTTCTGCTGGCAAACACTGACAGGAAAGTGATTGATCTTTTACTATGGAGGCTTCCTGACTACAGCAAAGACAGCATGCTTCTGGAATTGGAAGCTGAGGCAGCAGTTGCCCAATTTGGCAAGGGTTTTCCCGATTGTAAAGACAGCAGTTCTTTGTGAGACCCAGGTCTGCAGTATGGCTCTTGAAGAGATTCCTGAAAGTTTAACCTAGATCTGTTTCTTGAGTCTTCCTAACAATTTTGCATACCATCCAATACTCTGTAATAAATCTCTTTCCTCTTAAACTGTCTGGAATGTATTCTGTTCTCTGCTAATTGAACTGTAACTGATACAGTTAGCAACATAAAAAATGCATGTATCCTTTGATCTACTTCTAGGAATTTCTCTTCCAATTTGTCACAGAAGAACACAAAGATATGTGTTTGTTGAATCACTGTTCATAATAATAAATTTTAAAAACCTAGGAGCATCCTAAAAGTTCATAAATAGGCAACAGCTTAGACAAATTATGGTACATCTAAACAATGCAGTGTTAAGAATGAGGTAGATTTATGAGAACTAATGAGAAACAATGTCCAAGATGCACTGTTAAAAAAGTTCCAATAGTTTATGTAGTATATGATCCTATTTGGAATTAAAAAGATATCTATATGTATGTATATATATACAGATGAATATATATTTGTATGCATATATATGTATAAAATATTTGGAAAGGCCACTAACGGTGATTACCTTCAGGTGAGTAGAAATAAAAAGCTGTGCGGAGATTTCTGTTTGTACCATTTGAATTATTTCTCACTATGAGCAAGTATTACATGAATGTTAAATGATATTTTACCTTGCTTCAAATCCATAAATAATTCCTTGAGGGCATATTATGTGCCAGCAGAGGCATAACTAAGGTATGGCAGACAGGGCGCATGCCCTGGGCAATGCTTGAGGAGGGTGACTAATGAGCTTTTTCAGTTGGCCATTGCAGTTTCCATCGCCAGCTGTGAGAGATCATTCAGCAATTTAAAACTAATTGCCATAGGTGCTATTTTCCGTAGTCAGGCCCCTGTGTGCCAGGTACTGTACACAGTGCTCGTGGGATTTTTAAGATGAGTAAGAAATAGTCACTGTTCTCCAGGGCTGTACAATTTAGTGGACTTGACGAACATGTATAAATAGCTCTAACATAAGGCAAGTCATGTTGATAAGTGCTACAAAGTGCAAATGAGGACAAGGGAGGAAAAATGAATTCGTATTGTGAATCTGGAAGACTTTGCTGGGCTTTGATGAACAGAGCTTATGCCAAGAGCTAATTTTTATTAAATGCTTTCTATTCTTCGAGGATCACTGATATTTATTGAGTGTTTACTATGTGCCATACACTGTGCTTAGTTTAGATGCATTGACTTATTTAAAGTTCCCAATGTCTCTATGAATTAGGTGTTAATATTATCTCATTTTACAACCTAAGGTCATACAGCTGCCAGGCCCCGGAGCCTGGGCTCCTAACTACTATATTGTACAGCCAGAGATAGGAGGATTACAGTACATTTGTTGGGAGGTAGGATTTTAAGGGTGGGCTGGTGCTAGATAACAATAATTTATGTATTTTGAGGATATACCACGTACTAGATATGGTGTTAAATAATCCTTTTGCTCTACTTGCCTGGCAAAGCCCTTATCTTGATAAAATCGAACTCTCCGCCTACTCTGTACTTATACCCGAGCACCTGACCAGGGCTGTAGGGCAAGACAGGATGAGTAACCTCTTGTGCTGCCTAGTACCCTACCACATTCCTCTGGTTTTCAAAATGTGGGCTTCATACTAGCAGAATCCGTCAGCATTATCTGGGAATTTGTTAGAAATGCAAATTTCCACACTCCACTCCAGACCTACTGTATCAGAAACTCTGGAGCTGCCTAGCAACCTGTGTTTTAACAAGCCTTCCAGGTGAATCTAATGAACCTTAATGTTTGAGAACCACTACCCAATCCACAGGATCGCTGGTGGTGCAGTGGATAAGAGGTTGGCGCCTAACCAAAAAGTTGGCAGTTTGGATCCAGCAGCCCCTCCGTGGGTCACTATGAGTTGGAATTGACTTGACAGCAATGGTTTGGTGTTTTTTTTTTTTGAACCCAATCCACTAGTGGCACAAACGGTTAAGCGACTATTAACTGAATGGTTGGTGGTTTGAACACACCCAGGGGCACCCCAGAAGACAGGCCTGGTGATCTGCTTCTGAAAGGTCACAGCCTTGAAAACCCTATGGAGCATTTCTACTCTGTACACATGGAATCACCATGAGTAGAAACTGACTTGATGGCAACTAACAACAATGTAGTCTACTCACTGTTTTGCTTTCCTAATTGACTATTTCATATCTTTCCCTCCTCAAACCTCTAACACCTTGTCCTCACTCTCAGCTGATCACCTACTTTCTTCTCATTTCACTGAGAAAACTGAAGCAACCAGAAGACAAGCTCTATTTCTCCCACCACATCTCCCCAGTTCCCTCTACTGTGCTCTTGTATTCTGCTTTTCTTCCTCGTACCTTGGAGGAATTGTCCCTGCTCTAAGATTAACTTTTCCCCTTTTGCAATAGTTGCTACTCAAAGTGCGATCTGTGACGAGCAGCAGCAACATCCCCTGGGAATTTTTTGAAAAATGTAGAACCTCAGGACCTCTAAATAATAATTTGCATTTTAACAAGGCTCTAGGTGATTTGTTTAAATTTAAGAAGCCCTGTGACAGATTCTAAAGGAGCACTGGTGGGGCAGTGGTTAAGCAACTTGGCTGCTAACTGAAAGGTTGGCAGTTCAAACTCACCAGCCACTCTGTGGGAGAAAGATGTGTCAGTCTGCTTCCGTAAAGATTTACAGCCTTGGGCAAGGTCATGGAAGCTCCATAGACACATCCAAACTTCCTGAGGGACAGAATTGCTGGGTGGAGGGCTGTGGGAACCATGGTCTCGGGGACCATCTAGCTCAATTGGCATAACACAGTTTATAAAGACAATGTTCTAAATTCTACCTTGGTGAGCAGCCATCTAAGATACTCCACTGGTCTCACCCCTTCGGGAGCAAGGGAGAAGAAAACAAGATACAAGGAAAAGATTAGTCCAAAGGACTAAAGGATCACAACTATCACAGCCTCCACCAGACTGAGTCCAGTACAACTAGATGGTGCTCGGCTACCACCACCGACTGCTCTGACTGGGATCACAAGAGAGGGTCCCGGACAGAGCTGGAGAAAATGTAGAACAAAATTCTAACTCACAAAAAAAGACCAGACTTAGAAAAAAAGGTCGAGAAGGGAGAGGGTTGACATGTCGTGGGGTTGTTAACCAATGTCATAAAACAATATGTGTACTACTGTTTAATGAGAAGCTATTTGTTCTGTAAACCTTCACCTGAAGTACAAAAAAAAAAAAAAAAAAAAAGAATAAAAACCAAGTATTTACTCTGTAGTTCTTCCTCTAAAAAAAAAAAAAAAAGAAAAGAAAAGACCATACTTACTGGCCTGACAGAGACTAGAGAAACCCCAAGAGTATGGCACCCGGACACCCTGTGAAAAAAAATATATATATACAGCCTTGGAAACCCTATGGGGCAGTTCTACTCCATCGTGTGGGGTCACTATGAGTTGGAATTGACTTGGCGGCAATGGGTTTGGTTTTTTGGTTTGCACTGGATTCTATTCTGTCTTTCTACTCTGGGACAGCACCCGAAACAATGGTTCCCTCCCTCTCCTCATCATTTGCTCCCTCTGTTGGATCATTCTCTCAGCATACAAACTGTAAACTGCTCTGTTAAAATCTGCTCCATTTAAAACCAGCATTGATTCACATCCTTCTCTAACTATTGCTTTATTTTTATGCTTTTACTGCAAAATTCCTCAAAAAGTTGACTGAGCTTGTTGATTCAGGTCCCTGTCTTTCCATTCTCTCTCTTGAACCTACTCAGATCAGAGTTTTGTCCCACCACTTCACCAAAACCCCCCTTATCCAGGTCCCCAATGACCTCTATATTGTTAAATCAGCACCCCATTCTCAACCCTTGTCTCACTCAACCTGTCTGTAGCATTTGACCCAGCTGATCACTTCCTCTCCTTGAAATACTTTTTCCAGGCCACTATATTCTCCTACCTCTCCCTCTGCTACTTCCTTAAGTCTCTTTGCTGGCTTTTTGCTCATCTTCTGGACCTCTAAATGTTGGAGTGCCCAGGGCTCAGTTCTTGAGTCTCTTTTCTCATCCCCTTGTGATCTCATCCAAACTAATGGCTTTCAATACCATCTGTGCACTGCTGACTCTTGAAATTGCCGTCTCCAGCCCAGAACTCTCACCTGAACTCCAGACTACCTGAAATCCTACTATCTACTGGACTCCTACTCTTGGTTCGGCAATTCACACTCAACAAACATCCAAACCCAAACTCCTGATCTTCCTTCCCAACTTGCTCCGCTCTTAGTCTTTCTTGACTCCATAAATGGCAATTCTTTCCTTCCATTTGCTTAAGCCCAAAGATGACCTTTACTATTTCTCTCACATCCCACATCCAGCTCATCAGCAAATCCTGTTGACTTTATTTTCAAAACATATCATAAAACTTCTTGCCCCTCCTCTCTGGTCCAAGTTACCATCATGTTTAGCATAGATTATTGCAATAGCCTCCTAGTCAGGTTCTTTTCTTCTACCCAACATTCAGAATGATCCTGTTAAAAAAAAAAATAGGTCAGATTTAATCACTCTGATCAAAACCCTCACATGGCTTCCTCCATCTCACCCAGGGCCGGATTACCCAATAAGCAAGGTATGCACGGGCCCAGTTTTGCCTTCCCACCAATCTGCAGTGCACAATTTCACCTGATCCCTACCACGTCAAAGATGTCATGTGTCATTGTTCACCACGGATTAGTAAGTAAATATAATTAAACCCTGCTCAATGCAACTGCTGCATACCGTGCTTACTGATTAACCCACCCCTGAATTTCTTACCCAGAGTAAAAAGGCCCAAAAGGGTCTATATGATCTGCTTCTCCCCCCCCCCCACCCTCTCCCTCACCTTTCTGACCTCAGGTCCTACCACTCTCCTTCTTGCTTACTTATTTTTAGCCACACTGGCTTCCTTTCCCTTCTCTAACATGGTAGACACACAGCCTCCTCAGGACTTGTGCAATTACTATTCACTTTGCCTGGAATGCTGTCTTAGAGAGCCACATGGCTTGCTCCCACATCTCATTTCTTTGCTCAAAAGCCGCTTTATTAGTGAGGGCTTTCCTGACAAATTCACCCCCACCCAGCCCTTGGCACTTCCCATTCCCCTTCCCTGCTTTATTTTTCTTCATAGCACTTGTCACCATTTAATACATTATACGTTTAACTTAGTTTTAATTTACTGTCTGTCTCTCCAACTACGAGTCAGAAATTTTTGTCTAGGTTGTTCAGTGCCAAATCCTCAATGCCTGGCACATAGTAGGCACTCATAAATATTTGTTGAATGAACGAATATGGATTATTTCATTTAATCCTTGTGATAGGAACTCTTTTCAATAGGTATCGTTATTTTCATTTTAGAGGTAAAGAAGCTGAGGCTCAGAGAGGTAGGAGTAAATTTCCCAAGGTCACACAGCTGGTAAGTGAAAAAGCTGGGATTTGAATCCAGAAGTCTGACTCTGGAAACTAAACTATGCTGCCTCTCCTCCACTCTCTGAGAATATTTGAAACAGTAAAACCCTGTACAAGAGTTAATTATCTTTTTTTTTACTTTGTTTCAAAAGCCCCTAATATGCCACTCACTCTTGAGTATGCTCAGAACCTTTTGGAGCCTTGGAAGAAGGAAAAAAAAGATTTAGCTTACACCATGAGGCTGGGGAAGGCATTATGTTGGTTAAAATGCCTATATGCTTAGGCTGATGTGTTTGGGCCAGAAACTGCACAATGGGCCGAACATGGATAGCTGATAAATGTAATTATTTCCTAGTGCTTGTCTCAGGAATGGAGCCCTGGTAGTGCAAGTGGTTAAGAGCTATGGCTGCTAAACAAGAGTTTGAATCCACCAGCAGCTCCTCCAAAATCCTATGGGGCAGTTCTACTCTGTCCTAACGGGTTTGGTTTTTCTTTGGTCTCAGGAATGCCTAGGCCTGTTCTCATTGAAGTCAATTACCTTTCTCAGGGATGGTGAGAGGAGTTAAGAGTCTGCAAATGCTTTGTGATAGGCCTTAATCAGATGTTCCAAACAAATCCATACTATCACAGTGAAGGGCAGAGGCCAGCCCTCTCTCCTAACTAGTTCTCTCCTTGCACATTGACCTCTTGTGTGAAGGTTTTTACTCTCAACAACAATCACACCACTCTTTCTAATTGGATCTTGATTTCTTCCACACCCTCTTTGGCTTGGAAACCCTGGTGGTGTAGTGGTTAAGTGCTACAGCTACTAACTGAAAGGTTTGGCAGTTCAAATCCACCAGGCATTCCTTGGAAACTCTATGGGGTAGTTCTACTCTGTCCTATAGGGTTGCTATGTGTTGGAATCGACTTGATGGCAACAGGTTTGGTTTTTTTTTTTTCTTTCTGGCTTATCAAAGCAATTTTAAAAAGTATAAAGACTATCAAATATAAGTTTACATTATTATTATTCGTTATTGTAGAAAAAATATATATTCCACTAACTCTACACCCTCCAAGATATTGATGTTAGATACGGGTATGTGATCCACCTCAAACTTTCTCCTTATCTTCACTTATAGTTTTTTTTCCTTTTTGTTTTGAACCTTTTCTCCTTTTCTTTTTATTGTTGCAAAAACATATATAATACAACATTTGCCAATTCAACATTTTTCAGGTGTACAACTTAGTGATATCAATTACGTTAATCATGCTGTATATCCATTACCCTAAATCGATGCCAAATTTCCTATCATTATAAACAGATACTCACTGCTTCCCAGACAATGGCTCCTCCCTTCCCCTCCCCACCCGCCCCTGGTAACCACTGAGAAACTTTGGTCTCCATACATTTATCTATTCTTGTCATTTCATATAAATGGATTGTATTAGTCCTTTGTAATCAACTTATTTTACTCATCATAATGTTTTCAAGGTTCATCCATGTTATAGTATGTATCAGGAGTTCATTTCTCTTTATGGCTGAGTGGTATTCCATTGTATGTATGGACCACATTTTGTTTATCCAGTCATCCGTTAATGCACATTTCTGTTGTTTCCACCCTTTGGCTATTGTGAATAGTGCTGCAATGAACATTGGTGCACATCTGTTTTCGTCACTGCTTTCAGTGAAATTTCAGGGTTATATGGCAGTACTATGTTTAATTTTTTGAGGAACTGCCAAACTATTTTCCACAATGGCTGTACCATTTTGCATTCCCATCAGCAATGGATAATGGTTCCAATTTCCCTATATTCTCGCCAACATTTGTCATCCCTTCCCGCTTTTTAAAATCTTAACCATTCTAGTGGGAGTGAAGTGGTATCTCATTGTGGTTTTGATTTACATCTCTCTGATGGCTAAATACTTTGAGCATCTTTTCATGTGTTTGTTGGCCATTTGAATACCCTCTTTGGTAAAATGTCTATTCCTTTGTCCATTTTTTTATTGTGTCTTTCATCTTTTTGTTGTTAGGTTGTAGAAATTTCATATTTTTTTGGATATTAGACCCTTATCAGATATATAGTTCCAGAAATTTTTTTCCCAATCCATAGGTTGTCTTTTCACTTTTTAAATAAAATTATTTGACAAACAAAAGTAGTTAATTTTTATGAAGTCCCATTTATCTATTTTGTCTTTTACTGTTTGTGTTTCTGTTATGTTATCAGATAATCCATCATTAAAAATTAGGCCTGACAACCACACCCCTTCTATGAATTTTATGGTCTTAGTTTTGACATTTAGGTCCTCAATCCATTTTGAATTAGTTTTTGTGTATGGTGTGAGGGTTGGATCCTGGTTCATTCTTCTGCATGTGGAAATCCAATTTCCCCAGCACTGATTATTGAAGAGACTCTTTCTCCCCCATTGAATGGTCTTAGCACCCTTGTCAAAAGTCAGCTGACCAATAGAAGAAAACATTCTTTGATGGTTACAAGGGCGGGGAGGGAGACAGCTCCTTATTCACTAACTAGATAGTAGACAAGAATTATCTTAGGTGAAGGGAGGGACAACACACACTACAGGGGAAGTCAGCACAACTGGACTAAATCAAAGCTAAGAAGTTTCCTGAATACAACCAAACACTTTGAGGGACAGAGTAGTAGGTGTGGGGGTCTGGGGACCATGCTTTCAGGGGACATCTAGGTCAATTGGCATAACTAAGTTTATTAAGAAAATGTTCTGCATCCTACTTTGGTGAGTGGCGTCTAGGGTCTTAAAAGCTAGCGAGTGGCCATCTAAGATTCATCAATTGGTCCCAACCACCTGGAGTAAAGGAGAATGAAGAACACCAAAGACACAAGAAAAGTATTAGCCCAAGAGACAGAAAGGGCCACATAAACCAGAGACTGCATCAGCCTGAGACCAGAAGAACTAGATGGTGCCCAGCTACCACCAATGACCGCCCTGACAGGGAACACAACAGAGAGTCCCTGATGGAGCAGGAGAAAAGTGGGGTGCAGAACTCAAATTTTAGTAAAAAGACCAGACTTAATGGTCTGACCTAGACTGGAGGAATCCCAGAAAGCAAGGCCCCTGGACTCTCTGTCAACCCAGAAGTAAAACCATTCCCGAGGCCAACTCTTCAGACAAAGATTAGACGGGACTATGGGACAGAAGATGATACTCGTGAGGAGTGTGCTTCTTAGCTCAAGTAGATACATAAAACTAAACGGGCAGCTCCTGTCCGGAGGAGAGATGAGAAGGCAGAGAGGGTCAGGAGCTGGTTGAATGGACATGGGAAATCAGGGGTGGAAAGGAGGAGTGTGCTGTCACAGTATAGGGAGAGCAATTAGGGTCATATAACAACGTATGCATTAATTTTTGAGACTAGAATTGTAAACTTTCACTTAAAGTACAACAATAAAATAATCAATCCCCCTCCCCAAAAAAAAGATAACACTCTAAAAAAAAGTCAGTTGACCATAGATGTATGGGTTTATTTCTGGACTCTCAATTCTACTCCATTGGTCTGTGTGTGTATCATCATACCAGTACCACGCTGTTCTGATTACTAGCTATGTAGTTTGTTTTGAAATCAGGAAGTGGGAGTCTTACTTTTTCTTCAGAATAGCTTTAGCTATTCAGGGCCTCTTGCCATTCCACATAAAATTGGGAATTGGTTTTTCCATTTCTGTAAAGAAGGCTGTTGGTATTTTCATCAGGATTGCATTTAATCTATAGATCGCTTTGGATAGTATTGGCATTTTAACAATATTAAGTCTTCAAATCCATGAACACAGATGTCTTTCCATTTATTTAGGTCTTTAATTTTTTTCAACAGTGTTTTTGTTTTCATTGTACAAGTCTTTCACCTCCCTGGTTAAATTTATTCCTAAAAATTTTATTCCTTTAGATGCTATCATAAATATAATTGTTTTCTTAATTTTCATTTCAGATTATTCATTGCTGGTATATAAAAATCCAATTGATTTTTGTTTGACCTTGTACCCTGCAACTTTGCTGAATTCATTTATTAGCTGTAGTAGCTTTCTTGTGGATTCTTTGGAATTTTCTATATAGGCGATCATGTCACCTGTGAATAGGGATAGTTTTACTTCTTTCTGCCCTAAGTGGATTTTATTAATTTCTTTTTCTCGCCTAATGTCTCTGATTAGAACTTCCAGTATAAGATTGAATAGCAGTGATGAGAGTGGGTATCTTTGTCTTTTTTTAAATCTTAAGGGAAAGCTCTTCGTCTTTCTCCATTGAGTATGTTAGCTGTGAGTTTTTCACAAGTGCTCTTTACCATATTGAGGATTTCCCTTCTATTCCCCAAGGGCTTTTGATCCCATTTCCCTTGATCTCCTCTAGGACCTTGCTTTATCAATGAGCTCTTCACTTTCTTACTGCTTCAACTTCTTCCCCACCATTGTATCCTGCTCTTTCTCTATAAACATGCTAAGGTTTCACCCTCTCTAAAAAAAAAATCTACCATCCCATCCAACTATCATCCTATTCTTTCCTTTTTTTCACCACTCAACCTATCCTAAAGAGTACAGGCTTGCTGTATCTACTGTCTACCAACTACCCACTTAGCCCCTGATCTTCTGGTAATCCCCTTGTCCTTGTTTTCAGCAGAATTTGACAAAGCTTTACTGATTATCCAGAAACCCTGGTGGTGTAGTGGTTAAGTGCTATGGCTGCTAACCAAAAGGTCGGCAGTTTGAATCCACCAGGTGCTCCCTGGAAACTCTATAGGGCAGTTCTACTCTGTCCTATCGAGTCGCTATGAGTTGGAATTGATTTGATGGCAATGGGTTTATTGATTATCTAGTCTGTATCTTTTTTTTTAAATTTTTTAAATTGTACTTTAGATGAAGGTTTACATACCAAACTAGGTTCTCATTAAACAATTAATACACATATTGTTTTGGGACATTGGTTGCCAACCCCACAACCTGTCAACATTCTCCCCTTCTCGACCTTGGGTTCCCCATTACCAGCTTTCCTGTCCCCTCCTGCTTTCTCATCGTTTTCCCTGGGCTGCTGTGCCCATTTAGTCTCATTTTGTTTTATGGACCTATCTAATCTTTGGCTGAAGGGTGAACCTCAGGAGTGACTTTGTTACTGAGCTAAAGGTGTGCCCAGGGACCATACTCTCAAGTTTTCTCCAGTCTCTGTCAGACCCGTTAAGTCTAGTCTTTGTGTGTGTGTGTGTGTGTGTGTGTGTGTGTGTGTGTGTGTGTATGTGTGTGTGTGTGTGTGTATGTGTGAGTTAGAATTTTGTTCTACATTTTTTTCTCTGGCTCTGTCCAGGACACTCTACTGTGATCCCTGTCAGAGCAGTTGTTGGTGGTAGCCAGACACCATCTAGTTTTGCTGGACTTAGTCGGGTGGAGGCTGTGGTAGTTGTGGTCCATTATTCCTTTGAACTAACCTTTCCCTTGTGTGTTTGGTTTTGTTCATTCTCCCTTGTTCCAGATGGGGTGAGACCAGTGAAGTATCTTAGATGGCTGCTCACAAGCTTTTAAGACCCCAGACGCTACTCACTAAAGTAGAATGTAGAACATTTTCTTTATAAGCTGTGTTATGCCATTTGAGCTAGATGTTCCCTGAGATCATGGTCCCCACAGCCCTCAGCCCAGTAATTTGATCCCTCAGGAAGTTTGGATGTGTCTATGGAGCTTCCATGACCTTGCCTTGGACAAGTTGTGCTGGCTTCTCCAGTATTGTGTATTGTCTTACCCTTCACCAAAGCTACCACATATGTATTGTCTTTTTAGTGTTTTTCCCTCCCACTCCTTCCTTCCCTCATAACCATCAAAGATTGTTTCTTTTTGTGTGTAAACCTTTTCATGAGTTTTTATAGTAGTGGTAACATACATTTGTCCTTTCGTGATTGACTTATTTCACTCAGCACAGTGCCCTCCAGATTCATCCATGTTGTGAGATGCTTTGCAGATTCATCATTGTTCTTTATCATCGTGTAGTATTCCATTGTGTGTATGTACCGTAGTTTATCCACTCATCTGTTGATGAGTACCTAGGTTGTTTCCATCTTTTTGCTATTATGAACAATGCTGCAATGAACATGGGTGTGCATATGTCTATTTGTGTGATGGCTCTTATTTCTCTAGGATATATTCCTAGGAGTGGGATTGCTGGATCATACGGTATTTCTATTTCTAGCTTTTTAAGTAAGCACCATATCGTTTTCCAAAATCTAGTCTATATCTTATCTTAAAAAAATTCCAAAATGGCCACATGAAGGAATAAATATGAACAATTATATGATGCATTAAAAACAAAGTCCAAACCTCTGAGACTATGGCCCCCATACACCCTTTTAACTCAGAACTGAAGCCACTCCCGAAGTTCATCCTTCAGCCAAAGATTAGACAGGTCAGACAGTGCAGTGGTTGAGAACTCAACTGCTAACCAAAAGGTCGGCAGGCAGTTTGAATCTACCAGCCGCTCCCTGGGAACTGCATGGTGCAGTTCTACTCTGTCCGATAGGGTTGCTATGAGTTGGAATTGACTTGATGGCAATGGGTTTTTTTTTTTTTTGGTATAAAACAATAACACACATGAGAAACGTGCTTATTAGTTCAATCACATATACGAGCCCAAATGGGCAACACCTGCTCAAAACCAACTATGAGAAGGCAGGAAGGGACAGGAAAAATGGACAAACGGAAACGGGGAACCCAGGGTGGGGAAGGTGAGAGTGTTGACACATCGTGGGTATTGCAACCAATGTCACAAAACAATCTGTGTATAAGTTGTTGAATGAGAAACTAATCTGCTGTAAATTTTCACCTAAAGCACGATAAAATAAAAACAAAATAAGACAATGTGCACAAACTTTTTTAAGAGCATTAGGATATGATTGTATATAAAGTTAGGAAAAAAATTGCATATACAGCATCATCTTAACTATATGCATTTAAAAAGACAGAGGAAATAAATGGTTATTTCTGGGTGGAGGAATTATGGGAAATATCCTGCATTTTCCATATTTTACAATGAGCCTTTAAAAAAAAATCTAGGGGGGATAAAAGGAACATTTTCTGGTCTGCCATCTTCTGGTAAATCCTAGTAACGTCACAGGTTAAATTAAATTCAGTGCTTGCACTTCTTTCATTACCTGAGCTCCTTTCATGTAGTTTTCACTTTTCTTCGGTCTGGGGTTTTGTAGTTTATTTTCCATTTTGTAATCCTTTTCCCATTTTGTCATGTAAATACTTTCTTTTAGAATTCTTTTTGGCAATATATGCTAGCTCCTAGGTATTTCTGAATGATTGCAATTCTTACCAGTTGCAACTGTATCTCTTTTCAGTGATTTCTACTCTAATCAATAACACACATTCACCAGGGATCAGGTGTGCTTTCAGGACCAGCCAAAAACCCCCATGGAGGTGGGTCTTGGTTAATGTGTTGGAAGACCTTGTTAAAGTGTAAGTATGTTCTCTGGGAGGAGAGACACATTAAACCACCATCAGCGATCAATGTCTTTGGTCAGAGTTCTCTGGCAGCTATGTGGAGGATGGGTTTGAGGAGGACAAGACTAGAAGCATGAGGAATAGTTAGTAGGCTATTGTGGTATTGGTCTGGGATGAGACTACGAGGGCATGAACCAGGGAACCACAGTAGAATGGAGTGGAATAGATAGATTAGAGGGCTAGCTAATAGATGGAACTGACTAGAGCTTACGGAGACATCAATGACTCCCAGGTTTCTAACTTAGGGGGTTGGAGAAATATTGTGTGTTATGGATTGAATTGTGTCCCCCAAAACATGTGTTGGAGTCCTAACCCCTGTTGGGAATCACACAGTAGCTAGCATATAGTAAGTGCTCAGTAAACATAAATTATTATCATTCTTTCATTGGCCATATAATTATTTAAAACTTACTATGTGTCAGGCACAGTTCTAGGCCCTATAGATATTAAAAAAATAAAACCAAACCTGTTCCCATTGAGTCGATTCTGACTTATAGCGACCCTGTAGGACAGAGTAGAACTGCCCCACTGTTTTTCCAAGAAGCAGCTGGTGGATTCGAACTGCCAACATTTTGGTTAGCAGCCTAATGCTGAACCACTGTGTGAATAAACCAAACCAGCCAAACCCATTGCCACTGAGTCGATTCCAACTCACAGCGAGCCTACACAACAGAGTAGAATTGCCCCATAGGGTTTCCAAGGCTGTAAATCTTTACAAAAGATGAGTGCCACATCTTTCTCCTGCGTGGCAGCTGGTAGATTTGAATGGCTGACCTTTCAGTTAGCAGCTAAGCACTTAGCAACTGCACCACCAGGTCTCCTTAGTAGTGAATAAAGGAGACTAAAATTTTGCCCAAGAACTTATATTCTCTTGGGGAAACAAAATAAATAAAAAAATATAGTATATCTGATAGTGGTAAATCCTAAGGATAAAAAATAAACTAGGGAAGGGAGATATAAAATGTTGAAGGAGGGAAGGAAATTTTAGATAGATAGAGTAGACTGGGAAGGCCTCACCAAGAAGGTGACTTTTAAGTAAAGACCAAAAGGAATTGAGGAAAGTAACTGTAATTAAAAAGTGAAGGAATAATACTATTGTAATTTCCATTAGCATTAATACATTATTATTAAAATGAAATCATGACTATAATTAATATTAATTATATTCTGTTATATTTATATATTTAATATTTATATATAAATATATTTATATTTAATTTATCACCAATATAACTATAGATTATATTATTACTACTATCTTTGTCACAATTAATGTTATTATCATCACCATTGCCATCTCTGGCTTCTTGATAGTTCAGCAGCAGCATCTAATACCAAGGTTTATACTGCAGGGCTACATCAAATCTGGAACTACTGGAAACAAAAGTGTAATTGATATGCCGTAATCACTAGCCAGTTTGAAAGGGTAGAAGCAAAGCTACAAATGTGAACCGACCTTGCACACAATAGTTGTAAAGAAAAAGCTGCTTTACGTGTGTGCGGAGGGGAAAAGATGTCAGCATCACATCAATCTTTCTGTCCTACTTGCACATATGGATATCCACGTTAACAGGATCATCTTCAGACCCAAAAGACACTGACACAAAGATGTCTCTGAAGCACCAGGAAAATGGTAATTACATCTCAAATCAGCGCAGAGGTAGAAAGACAGTGTGTGATATAAAGTTCACAAGACAGGATTGTATAATCATGTTGTGTTTCTACTAGAACATTTACTTGGTTGTTAGGGATAGGAATCAGCTCAGTGCCATGTGGGAATCATTAAGAAGAACTGATAATTGTTGCTATTTACCAAGCCTAGCACAACACTGAGAATAAGATTTTTTAAAAGACGTACTTGGACTAATAATTATGCTTTAAAACTCAGAAAAAACTATGAAAGAATGAAAGAGAGAGAGAAAAAGAAAGAAAGAGAGAGAGAGAAAGAGCGGGAGAGAGAGAAAGAAATGAAACAGAAAAAGAATCCAAATGCCCAAGGATTCATTCTACGTTTAATCTAAGTTGCTACAAATTTTTTAAAGTTGTAATATCAAATGTTTCATTCCTTAGCAATCATAGGCTCCAATAGGAGGATGAGATGGGACAGGAAATGTAACCTGTGGGTAACTTAGGTAATGGAAAAGTTTTGGCAGTATCTTAGTTGCGTTTTCCAGGTGTATTTATTACCTGAAGGGAGTCAGTACAGAGTGATTAAAACTTTATAGCTTAAGTAGCAGCGCTTAGAATATAAAAAAATTTTTCATTAATTCCTTGTTTGTGTAACAGATTATAAACATTTCCTTCCTGGCTGTGAGATGAAAGTTAAACCATGTAATGGTCAAGAAAAAGCCTAGGAAAGAAGAAATTAAATCTACCAATTTAATAGCTTGCGTTAATAGTAACTTGTTATATTTTTAATACGATTATCATTGCCCTACCATATAGTATTTATTGTAAAACATCTCATACACATAGAAAAGTATGTATACTATATTATGCTCATGTTACATGTTTCTCTAAGGATTCCAGAGACTGATTTCATAAATGGTATCTATTTTTACCTTAAGTGTAAAAATTGTGAAATACAGGTTATGGAAAGATGATGATTATGCTCAGGATTTCACAATGTGTCAGCCATATTGCTAGGAATCTAGTCTCCTGACCCCCAGTGCTTACATGATGCACTCAACTAATCTGGGAAATGCTCAACTGGAGAGGAGAGTGCAGGAGGAAGGAAGGTGGAAGGAGGAAATAGAAAACACTGGATATTTAGGAAGCAGGATGTAAACCACCATGCAGTTTATTGCCTTCTTTTAGAAACATTCTTATGTCATTACTGTTTGGTCAAAGCACTGAAGGATTTCTGCTCTCCTTGTGAGCTGCTGAGCCAAGGTGCCCGTTATGTCTGGGGAATCCTTCAGTCCCGACTGCAGGAGAAACACAGTGCAAGGCAAGTGCTGACCAGCACAGGCCAGATGCAGGGCTGAGAGAAGACAAAAATCACATGAACTTAGTGCAGGATCCCTCATGCAGTATGGACCTTGTGATTAGATTGTTCCTTATAAAAATACTGGTTCTTTCAATTCTACAGATTTTGTATTTCCATACTACATCCCTACGACTTTGCCTATCCTAGATCAAAATACTATTTTTCTTTTTAACCTGATTGGGTTGAGAATATTTTTAAAGATAATGAAACCAGTTAGAGAGACTTTAAGAAACTTGTTTAAAACAACACAGCAAGTTAATGGGAAATATGAGATTGGTTTTCCTCATGCTCATTTCTGTACAAAACACACTTTAAATGGCACAGAAAACTTTCTCGAAGTTTTGTGAATTCTCGTGAGTAAAAATATGATCACCGTGAATAAGAATGATGTAATAATAAGAAAAACTGCAGCCAAGTTTTCTCAATCTGGTTGTAGCAATTAGTGCTGAAGGTTTCTGGTGTGCTGAGAATATTCCTGGTTCTACCACCCAGTCTCTAGGATAAGGTCTTGTGTCGCTCCCTGGACTTAGCAGCCATGCTTTCCAGCTCTAGAGTGAGTAATTAGTTATCTGTGAGTCTTTGAAGCATCATGAAGACCATATAAAACCCTTGCAAGATGGCCACTGGCTCACAGAATGTTAATTAGAGGTTTTATTCTAAAGTCTAAGTCTAAAGAATTAGTTCTAAAATATCTTTCTGAGTCCTAAATTTAAAAAAATTACACTGATTATAGTTTCTAAATTTATTCCAAAGAGAGACAACATATGATGAATCTATACAATACCCAGATAGCTGGTGCTATCATGAATTAAGATAGAAAATGCTTCTATTTTACATATATTGTTGTGGTATAAAATAATAATAAAAACAGAAAGAACAGTAGGAGTAATGAGAAATAGTCATCATTATTGTTATGGTAATAGCAATAGTTCTACAGCTTTGGAAAATGTTAAATTCCAGAGAGAATATTATTTTAAGGAAAAGTTGCTGAACTGCTAGAAGAATAATATTAAAATCAATTTTTTAAATATAAAAGTCCATTAATTGTTTACATTTAATTTACTAATAATTTTCAAGGCATAAGGAAAGATAAGTCTCACCTGATCGATTTCTTTCATCTTTAGAGTTGATGTCAGCACCCAAGGATAGGAGAGTCTGAACTGTGCTTGTATGTCCTTCCTGAGTGTTGGAAATACATTTGTTAACACTGTGATGAGGATAAAAGCAAAATTTTAAATATAAATTCTAATGTATATTAGGTATTTTTTAAAAAATAGTCAACTGCCCCAACTGAATTTTCATATCTAAAGGAAGATTCATTATATCACTCTCAAATTCCATTATAAATCATTAAATAAAGATTTTGGCGACTTTCAATTATTAGACTATAGATGACCAACATTGTACGCCAAACTATTGACCAATACAGTTGAGTTTCCGTCAGTATAAGGCATATAAATTTTGTGATTTATACAGAATAAACAATTCCAAAATTTCCAAGAGTATATTTATACTCTTTGCTAAAATCTTGTGGGAAGAGATGAACTAGAAAAGATTGTAATTTCTCATAAATGGCATTCTTATTACAGCTAGCATCATCATTTATGAAATAATTTATAAACTCTCTTATTTAGCAAGTTAGTTCATTAGCATGTGGTGTGACTAAAATCAAGGTTACAGAATCAATATTCCTGTGGCTTTTCCCCCCTGTGATTACAGACCATGCTATTAGCCCAATCTCATAAATCTATCCACTTGCTTTTGAGGGGGAAATCAGAAAGGAGAGTATACCACATTTTATGCAAATAACATGCTCGTTACATGCTTTTGCTGACTGTGCAACCCCCTCACACATTATTTTCCTAGGTGTGCTATCTGCATTATATGTGTGGGTGTGTTATTTATGTGGGCGTGTTATTTGCAAAAATATGGTAGTTGATCAGAAAAAAAATTTACTCTTGTGGCTCCAAAAACAGGTAAAAGCACATAACCAATAAGTAATGTTAAACATAATCCACAAAAGACTTAAAGCATTTAAAACAGGAGAATGTAGATAGCTGCTTTTCTAGTGAAAAAATTTTGCATGTCTTAAATATTTTATACATTGGAGAACCCAGTAAATGCAATTCCCTTGCCCCCGTTAAAGAGATCCTAACTCTTGAAAAGTAGTACAGGGATAAGGAAGCTAGAAATTTCATAAAATGGATCTTTATGGCTTCAAAAAACATTATTCAAGACAACAAAAAAGGCAGGGGAGGGGGTGCATAAATCCTAGGTATTATATGGAGTAAAGCATTTTTTCAATTTTTACTTAGAAACAAAGTCAGGTTTCTATTTAAAGGGATACAGAGCTTCAGAATCATGAACATTTCCGGAGCACATTGTGGGCAATTTCTTCCACATGGATGGAGCCAAAGAACCAGGCTTACACAGCTATTCATTAATAGAGTAAGGCAAGCCTAAGGAAGCAGAGACATGGTTATGAAATAAACAAACCTTAGCTGCATAGTGAAGTGCTGTCAGGTGGGTTGATGTTGCTCTCACGTCAACATCAATGCCAAGATCAGAGACCAAGAATCGGATAGCTTCATTCTGCCCAGTGACTGCTGCTCTGTGCACAGCCTGTGCCCCTAGCGTATCCTCAGCTGAAACGCAAGCCTAGTAGATAGAAGGGAGATCGGAAAAGCAGATAAGCAGCAGAAAAACCTGGGTCTGTGAACCTTCTGACATTTTGGCAAAATTTTGTTGTCTAAGTACTTTTTACAAGGCAGAGGATCCATAGCTTTCGTCAGATTTTCAAAGGGCTCTCTAATACCCGCCCCCCATGGTTTAGATTCAATAATCTTGACTATAGTGCCAAAAGGACAGTCAGCAGGGACAGTTTGTTGTTGTTACTATAAAACAGCTACTGTGTACTGAATAATTACTTTGCCCGCTGCTTTATGTACATGATATTATTTAATCCTTACAATGGAGTCCCTGGGTGGTACAAATGGTCAACGTGTTTGGCTGCTAATGGACAGGTTGAAGGTTCAAGTCCACCCAGAGGCACTTCAGAAGAGAGGCCTAGTGATCTACTTTTGAAAAACTCAGTCATTGAAAACCCTACGGAGCACAGTTCTACTCTGACACCCATGGGGTCACCATGAGTCGGAGTCGACTGGACGACAACTGGTAAAATAATACTTATAATAACCCCCTGAAGAAATTATTTATCTTCATCTTGCCGATGAGAACACTGATGCTTAGAGAGATCAAGGGGTCTCACGGGTGGAATTGGCAGACCTGGGATTTAAACCCAGGATCTGAATTACTAATTATGCTTTCTGTTTCTCCTATGATATAAAATTTGTAGGAAGAACCAAAGGAATAAGCCCAAGCCATTTCAATACCTTATGTTTTTCAAGGAGCAGCCTAGCTACGTTGATGTGACCACACTGAATTGCATCCATAAAGGGTGTAATGCCACACTTGTCTCTGCAGTCTGGTTCATACTGGCACCTAGAGCCAAAACCCAATATAACAGAGCTGAGAAAATTCACCACTTCAAGCCCAATGGACAGTTGACATTTGCTCACCTGCAAGTGGATTGTAAGTGTTACAGATTATCTGTGCTAATCTGGAGCTCTCTCCCTCTTCTCCCCCATCTCAATATCTGAGCTGAGCTCTAGGTCTTCAAGATATGTTGATCTTCCCCAGCAAAGTTGGTCCTCTTCTAACCTTCTCCATCTCATTTTATGACACCTTCATCTCCCCAGTTTTTCATGCCAGAATCTTGAGGCCATTCTTCCTACCTCCCTTTCCCTTAACCCCCATAATCAATCAATTTCCAAAATCTGTCAATTCTACATCCAAAATACTAAAAAAAAAAAAAAAAAATGTATCTTTCTCTTCATCTCCACTTTCACCCTTTTAGACCAAGTAAATAGGCCAAGTTGCAAGACAATAGCCTCCTGTTTTTCTCACCTTGACAATTGCCTTGCTAATCTCTTCTCCACGGCAACCAGAGTAATCTTTTCACAATATAATTTGGATAAGGTCACTCTCCTGTTTAAAATCTTTAACTGCTTCCCACTGCACAAAGGAGAAAATCTGAAATCTTTAACCTGATCTACAAGACTCAGAATTATGTGGCACCTGCTTCCCTCTCCTGGTTCCTCTCACGACACCCTCCCTTCGCCTGTGCTTAACTTGTTCCAATCTTCTTCTTGGTCCTCCAGCTGCCAACTTCTTTTCTGCCTTTGGACTTGCTAATCTCCTCTGCTTGGAACATTATTCCTCCATTCTTCACTTGACTAACTCCAACTCATCCTTCGGGACTCAGCTTAAATGTGACTTTGACAAAGACCTTTCCCCACTCCTTAGTCTAAATTAGGACCTCTGCTCTCTCATAGCATCTGTACTTTTCTTTGTAGTATATCACTGTAATTAATATATTTATTTGTGGGATATTTGTCTATCCTTGTCTTCCACACTAGCCTATAAACTCCTCTAGGGAAAACATTTGTTTTGTTTATCACCCAGCACCTAATACATAGGAAGTGCTCAAAAACTGTGTGATGAATAAATGAATATTCATAAATCTGTAGACAATCAGGTATGTGCCAATGTGTAAGAGGCAAACCCTACACATAAGCAATCCTTTTCAGGGCACTACATTAGGCCCTCTTCTCTATACATTGTCTCCCCAGGTAATCTCATCCACTCCTACGGCTCCAATCATCACCTCTATGTTGATAAATTCCATATTTGCATCTCAGCCCATGTTGTTGTCGTCAGTTGCTGTCGAGTCGATTCTGACTCATGGTAACCCCATGTGTGCAGAGTAGAACTGCACTCCATGGGGTTTTCAAGGCTATGACCTTTCAGAAGCAGATCATCGGGCCTGTCTTCTGAGGTGCCTCTGGGTGGAATTGAACCACCAACCTTTTGGCTAGTAGTTGAGCACTGAACCATTTGTACCACCCAGGGATTCCATCTCAGTCCATACTTCTCCTTTTGGCTCAGATTTGTGTATCTAACTGCCTACTTGACATCTTCAGTTGGATGTGCCATGGGCATATGAAACTCCACATGTCCAAAAGGGAATTTATCATCTTCTCCCCCCAAACCTGCTCCACCTTGAGTGTTCTGTATCCCAGGACATAGCACCAGAACCACATACCCAATTGCTTAACTAGAAACCTGATAGTCATCCTTGACTTCTCCCTCTCCCTCATTCTCTTTATCGAATTATTCACCCAGCCCTACTGATTCTTTATCCTAAATATCTCCAAATCTTTCCACTTCTCTTTATGCCTACAGTCATCTCCTCAGCCCAGCTACCATTATTTCTCTCCCGCTTTACTGAAATAGCCTCCCACTGGTTTTGCAGCTCCCACTCTTGCTCAATCTATTCTCTACTTTGCAACCAGAGGATCTAGATGTAAATCTCTTATTATGCCCCTGCTTAAAACTCTCCAACGGCATCTTGCATGCTTAGAATAATATCTGAAACCCTTAAATGGTCTACAGAGTCCTACATGATCTATATCTGGCCTTCCTCGCCAGCCTCATCTCACACCTTTCTCTCCTTCACTGTTGATACTTCAGCACGTACTGAACTTCTTTCAGTTTCTCAAATGTACCGTGCTTTTTCCTGGCTTAGAGCATTTACAGACGCTGGAATGCTCCTCTGCCTCCCACTTTCAGCTACCTAATTTCTATCCCTTCTTCAGGTCATAGCTTAAATATTACTGACACTGAGATTCCTTACTCCTAGGCCAAGCTGAGTCTTCCTATTACAAGCTCCTATAGGTCTCCTGCAATTCCTTGTAACATTCACTGGACTGATATGACTTGTTCATTGTGTGGGAGGCTGTGAGTTTTGTGAGGGTAGAAACCATGTCTGGTTCATTTCTGTTGTAGTCCTGAATCTGTACAATGATTAGTTCATAGTAGGTACTGAATGAATATAAGAATATTTGTTGAAAGAACAAACAAATGGATGATTTTGCCACTAAAAACCTTTTCACCCATGTGTTGGTTAGCTATCTTTATTTTATATTCTTTGAGTTTATGCCTTTAGTTCATTGTTCTTCTGGAAGCTTAGTGTCTTTCTTAACAATCTGTCTGAACTCTTTACCGTCGTCCCTCAGTATAGGGTGAGAGGATTGTTTCAGGACCCCCTTGGATACCAAAATCCAAGGATGCTCAAGTCCCTTAAATAAAATGGCATAGTGTTTTGCATATAACCTATGCACACCCTCCTGTATACTTTAAATCATCTCTAGATTATTTATAATACCTAATACAACATAAATGCTATATAAATAGTTTTTATACTGTATTGTTTAGGGAATAATGACAAGATGTGAGGCAAACAATGCTCAAACAACAAGTGCTGGAGAAAGACTGAGGGTCTGTGAAATGGTGGGAGGCTACAGCAGGGATGCCTACACATCATTTCATTCCTGTGGATTCAGTGTAGTGCTCAGCACGCAGCAAATTCAAGTTTTGCTTTTTGGAACTTTCTTTTTTTTCCGAATATTTTCGACCCACAGTTGGTTGAATCCACGGATGCGGAATCTGTGGATACAGAGGGCTGACTATGTATAATATCAATATTAACTCTTTGTAATATTAGCAAATATTTTCCCCAATTTGCTGGGCTTTTTTTTTCCTTACCTCTTAAGAAGCACCTTTACTGCCTCTAAACATCCATGCATTGCTGGGAGAAGAGAGTTGAGAGTTAGAAATTTTTAGGGCAAATGTAAGATGCTTCTTTCCTCCTGGATCCTCTCTGTGCCCCATTCTTTTGGTTATGACTTACAGGAAGGAGTAATTAAGTACACTATTACTGTCCTAGGAAAATAAAGATTTAGCTATATAAGTATTAAAGAATGATGTTTTCACTTTACATATATATAGCCAACACCTGATTATCTTATCTTTATGAATACTTCCCTGGCAAATTTTCAATCCTAAAGTTATCTCCCCACTTATGAGCTGTAAATCTCAAGGCCAGTCAGTTTTTGCCCAGGAAATAAACATTTTAACAGTAATCCCTGACAAAATAACAAGGAATTTAATACTCCTACGAAAAGTAACTGTACTCAATAAAAAAGATTTTGACTGTACTCCGCTATTTTGTGTGAATATCTTGGTGCAGTGAAGGAGCTGGTCAAAATAACTCATTATCTAGAGAAAAGTTTTTCACTCACTTGCAAACTTTTAAAAAGTGTTTCCTTGGTCCTTAACTTCCAACTATGGTAGAGAATAATTTATGCATATTTCCTAGACTATCTCTTGTTAGATACATTGGTTGTTTTTTTTTTTTTTTAACTTTCAAATATTTTTGTTCAAATATATATGCTTTTTTACAATGGGATTATATGATACATTACTTTTTTGGCTTGCTTTTTCACTTAATTATCATGACTATCTTTCTATACCAATAAATACTTATCTATAACATCTTTTATTAATGGCCTTCCATAATATGGAAGTCCATCATTTACTTGAGCAATCTTCAACTGTTGGATATTTAGTATATTTCGCTTATTTTTTTTAGATTTCGTTTTTAAAAAAATTTCTTGTGTTTTAGGTGAAAGTTTATTACAGCACAAATTATTTTCTCATTCAAAAATTTATACACAAATTGTTTTGTGACATTGGTTGCAATCCCGCCATGTGTCAGCACCTCCCCCTTTCCCTTTACACCCCAGGTTCCCCATGTCCATTTGTCCGGGTTTCCTGTCCCTTCCTAACCTCTTGTCTTTGCTTTTGGGCAAGTGTTGCCCGTTTGGTCTTGTATACTTGATTGAACTAAGACACATGTTCCTCATGTGTGTTACTGTTTTGTTTTACAGCCCTATCTAATCTTTGGCTGAAAGGTGGACTTTGGGAGTGGCTTTAGTTCTGAGTTAGCAGAGTGTCCAGGGGCCATAGTCTCAGGGTTTCCTCCAGTTTCTGTCAGACCAGAGTCCAGTGTTTTTCTGTGAATTTGAATTTTGTTCTACATTTTTCTCAAGCTCTGTCCAGATCCCTCTATTATGATCCCTGTCAGAGTTATCAGTGGTGGTAGCTGGGCACCATCTAGTTCTTGTGGGCTCAGGCTGGTGGAGGTTGTGGTTCATGTGGTCCATTAGTCCTTTGGACTAATATTTTCCTTGTGTCTTTGGTTTTCTTCATTCACCTTTTCTCTGAACATGCTGGGACCAATAGTTATATCTTAGATGGCTGCTTGCAGGCTTTTAAGACCCCAAACGCTACTTACCAAAGTAGGATGTAGAACATTTTCTTTATGAACTATGTTATGCCAATTGACCTAGACGTCCCGTGAGACCATGGTCCCCAGCCCTCAGCCCTAGTACCTCAGACCTTCAAGGTGTTTGGATATGCCTAGGAAGCTTCTATGGTTTTGCCTTGGTCAAGCTGTGCTGACTTCCCCTGTATTGTGTGTTGTCTTTCCTTCACTGAAGTTAATACTTGTCTACTATCTTGTTAGTGATTTCCCCTCCCTACCTTTCCCTTCCCTCTTAACCATCAAAGATTGTTTTTTTTTTTTCTGGGTATAAACCTTTTCTTGAGTTTCTATAATAGTGGTCTCATATAATATTTGTCTTTTTGTGATTGACTTATTATACTCAGCATAATGCCCTCCAGATTCATCCATGTTTTGAGATGTTTTGCTGTTTCATCATTGTTCTTTATCATTGTGTAGTATTCCATTGTGTGTATGTACCATAACTTGTTTATTCATTCATCTGTTGATGGGCACTTAGGTTGTTTCCATCTTTTTGCTATTGTGAATAATGCTGCAATGAACATGGGTGTGCACATGTCTATTCATGTGATGGCTCTTATTTCTCTAGGAGATGCTCCTAGAAGTGTGATTCCTGGATCAGATGGTATTTCTATTTCTAGCTTTTTAAGGAGGCGCCAGATTGTTTTCCATAGTGGTTGTACCATTTTACTTTCCCATCAGCAATGCATAAGAGATCCAATCTCCTCACAACCTCTCCAACATTTGTTATTTTATGTTTTTTGATTTATGCCAGTAATGTTGGGGTTAGAGGTATCTTATTGTAGTTTTGATTTGCATTTCTCTAATGACTAATGATTGTGGGCATTTCCTCATTTATCTGTTAGCTGCCTGGATGTCTTCTTTCGTGAAGTGTCTATTCATATCATTTATCCATTTTTTAATCAGATCATTTGTCTTTTTGTTGTTGAGGTGTTGCAGTATCTTGTAGATTTTAAAGATTAGACCCTTGTCAGATATATCTGTAAGTTCTCTTTTTACTCTTTTGGTGAAGTCTTTTGATGAGCATAAATTTAATTTTTAGGAGCTCCCAGTTATCTATCTTCTGGTGTTTATGCATTGTTAGTTATGATTTGTATCATATTTATGCCATGTATTAGCGCCCCTAGCGTTATCCTTATTAGATTTATTCCTAAGTTATTTTATCTTTTTAGGGCTATTATAAATGGTATTGTTTTCTTGATATCCTTTTCA
>NW_004444003.1:13308025-13339680 GCF_000243295.1 Trichechus manatus latirostris | reverse complement strand
TCTTCTCTTGTTTTGGGTCTGCTCAGATTTTCTATCTCAGTTTGTGTTAGTTTAGGTAGGTAGTGTGTTTCTAGAATTTTGTCCATTTCCTTTAGGTTCTCAAATTTGTTGTAGTAGAATTTTTCATAGTATTCTATTATGATCCTTTTTTTTCATTTGGGTCTGTTGTAATGTCCCTGTCTCATTTCTTATATGGGTTATTTTCTTCCTCTCCTGCGTTTCTTTTGTCAGTTTGGTCAATGATTTGTCGATTTGTTGATCTTTTCAAAGAACCTACTTTTGGTCTTGTTGATTCTTTCTCTTGTTTTTCTGTTCCCTATTTATTTCTGCTCTAATCTTTATTATTTCCTTTCTTCTGGTGGCTGTGAGCTTCTTTTTCTGTTTTCTATTTATTTGAGTTGTAGGGCTAACATTTTGATTTTGGCCTGTTCTTTTTTGATGTGTGCATTTATTGCTATAAATTGACTCTGAGCACTGCCTTTGTTGTGTCCCAAAGGTTTTGGTATGATGCATTTTCATTCTTATTTGATTCTAGTGATTTTTAAAGTTCCTTCTCTGATTTTTTTCAGACAAAAAACAACCCAGTTGTTTTTAAGCAAGGTGTTATTCGGTTTCCATGTAACTGATTTTTTTCCTTGCTCTTCCTGTTATTCATTTCTACTTTTACGGCATTGTGATCAGAGGGAACGCTTTGCATTATTTAAATGTTTTGGATTTTATTGAGAGTTGCTTTGTGGTCTAAAATGTGGTCTATTCCGGAGAATGTTCCACGTGCATTGGAAATGAATGTATACTTTGCTGCTGTTGGGTGGGGTGTTCTATAAATGTCTATGAGGTCAAGTTGGTTGATTTTGGCCTTTGGATCTTCTATATCTTTGTTGAATTTCTTTCCAGATGTTCTGTCCTTTACCAAGAGTGGTATGCTGACATCTCCTACTATTACTGTGGAGCTGTCTATTTCTCGTTTCAGTGCTGTTAGAGTTTATGTATTTTGGAGTGCTCTCATTGAGCACACAGATATTTATTAAGGTTATATCTTCTTGGTGGATTGTCCCTTTAATCATTATATAATGTCCTTTCTTGTCTTTTATGGTTGATTTTGCCTTAAAGTCTATTTTATCTGAGATTAGTATTGCCACTCCTGCCCTTTTTTGGTTACTGTTTGCGTGAAATATTTTTTTTCATCTTTTGATTTTTATTTATGTCTTTGTATCTAAGGTGTGTCTCTTATAGACAGCATATTGATGGGTTGTACTTTTTTACCCATTCTGCCACTCTGTCTCTTTACAGGTGCATTTAAGTCATTTGCATTCAGTGTGATTATCAATAGGTAGGAGTTTATTGCTGCCATATTTTTGTGTGTGTTTTTTTTTTCTCGCGGTGCTCACATTTTCTTTCTTACTTTCCTGTGCTGAATTCCTTTTGTTTGTGGATTTTCTTTTCTTTTCTTTTGTTATAGACTTTGTGTTTACTGAGTCTTTATATTTTTCTTTATTCTGATGTGTAAGTTTGTTAACTTTCTTTGTGGTTATGTTGAAATTTACCTTTATCGTCCTAAGTTTGAACCCATCTTTTATTACTTGATACTGCCTTGACTTCCTTTCCATTTGAACGTTCTATACCTACATCATTTGCTCCCTCTTTTATTGTTTTGATGTTCTCATCATTTACAGATTGACGTCTCTGTTTTCCTGTTTCTAGTCTTTTAGTTTTGTTTTATTATTGAGAGTTCTTTACCTAGGTTGGTATCTGCCTGATGCTGTCCTGTGTCCTAGACTCTGGTTGTTCTCTGTTGCTGTTGGTTCTCTAACCGAAGGACTCCCTTTAATATTACTTGTAAGTTTGGTTTGGTTTTTACGAATTCCCTTAATTTCTCTTTATCTGGAAATGTCTTAAGGTCAAAGACTTAGTAAGGGACAGAACCAGCTTACCATCGAACTAGGGAGGATAAGTCAAATATACAAGAAAAGTTAATACAAGAAAGAAGAGCATGCTAAGTGTCAAGTTACATTAGCTTCAGAAACTCCTTATATGCCAAAATACACCAAAGGTGTTCTTATTCCCTGCCCTTTATTTTCCAAAATCCTTCATTTCCCCAGGGGGTGGTGGCAGAAAGGGTGACTTGAACTAGATAATGCTCTGCAGTGCTTGTGAAGCATGCTACACGTTTGTACCTGCATCCCTGCAGAGCTGTGGGCCATACCTGCAGTGTGCAGAGGAGTTCTTCTAATTTTGCTCTCTGTCTTCCAGGAAGCTGGGGAAACAGAGAGCAAGTACTGGAGGATCAAAGGGTCACCTTCTCGGCTGGCGATGTGGAAACTGTTCCAGCCGTCTTTGTTCTTCAGGAGTGGATTGGCGCCATGTTCCACAAGGTCTTGGATCACGTTGAGATTCTTCCTTGTGCAAGCCATCATTAGAGGAGTCCTAAAGCCAATTAAGATAAGCTGTCAGATGGGAGGATAGCTGAGACATTATAAAATGACTGGCCAGGTCTTCAGAAAATGAACATCTTTGGCATAGATGGAAAACCTAGAGGATTCAGGACCTACAAAGTAGGAAAACAGCTCTGAGTGGCAACTTCTCTGCCTGCCATGAGGACCCTGGGGGAAATAACAAGGGGAAAATGATTGTGATGAGTGTGTACCTACAGGAGTGGAGTACTTAGGAGGCAAAGCTGCTTCTGAACTAGTTCATAGTAAAGCACTGAATTGGGATGGAGCTAATAAAAGCCATCGACACTTGGCCCTGAATAATATTTGCATAAGAGGTACTCTGCTGATTTTTTCCCATTCACTTCAATCAGTATCTATTTCTTAATTAAACTGTGCTGAAAAGGAGTTATAAAAGAGCATTTGACATAGCCTCTATCCATAAGAAGCATACATTGATGAGGCAACATTTACACAAATGAAACAGTGTGGTTACAATAAATTTCCGAACTGGGTTGTGCCCAACAATCATGGGATAGTGAAATACATTAAATCAAGGGAGGTAGCTCTGGCCTTGCTCTTCTCCCACATAAATGATTTTGGGTAAGACATTTTACTTCTCTGAGTTTCCAGTTTTTGTATGTAAAATCAGGGAGCAATGACTCCTGGAAAGCAAGGGCTGGTCTTATTTATCCCCAGTCTATAGAACCCGTGTCTGGCACATAGTGGGAGCTCAGTATAAGTAGACGATCTCTAAGGTCTTGTCTAAGCTTGCTATATTAATTAATTACCAACACTATTTTTGTGTGTGTTTGTGTGTGTGGTGTGGTAATGGTACCATTGCTGTTGAGTCGATTCTGACTCCTAGCGACCCCATATGTTACAGAGTAGAACTGCTCTACAGAACTGTGTACTCTACAGTTCTTGACGGTAATCTTTACAGTAGCAGATTGCCAGGCTTTTCTTCTGTGGTGCTGCTGAGTGGGTTTGAACTGCTAATCTTAGGCTAGTAGTTGAGTGCAAACTATTTGCACCACCCAGGGACCTCCTGGTAATGATAGGGAATGAGAAATGAATTAGGAGGGAGAAACCCAGATAATTGGGGGCTGGAATATTCAGGAAGAGCTTCACAGACAGAATGAATCTTGAGTAAGGCAGGATAATTGGAAAAATAGGGAAAAAAGAAGGTATTTCATAAAGACAGAAAGGTAGGAATGGGCAAAATGTTATCACTGTGACTATACCCCACCAAATACATAAACAAATGAAGCTTGTCCTTTTAATGAATTTGAGAAGCTATTCCCTTATCAACAGAGTTGTTTTGAGGAGTATATGAGATAATATGTCTCTTGGAACTGTTTTTAAACGAATATACCAGCAGCCCAAGAAAATCAGTCTAATGCAGCATCTTCTATGGGCCAAATTGCAACTCTCAAAGCATATCTACTCCCCCACCCAAGTGGATAAGATGTACTTTATTTAACTACATGTCTGCTGTATTTCTTGTTTATATCAAACCAGGAATCATTTGCAGGCAGGAACTTTATTATATTATGGACCTTAAGACTGAGTACTAACAATGATGTAAATCTAACACGTAAAGTCTAATTGGTTTTTGCTGATGGTACAGTTGAGTATCTTGATTGTAGTGGTAGTTATGCATGACTACACATGTGATAAAATTGCACAGAGCTATTCATATACGAGTGCATGTATAACTGGTGAAATCTGAATAAGACCTATGGATTGTACCAATTCCGATTTCTTGGTTTTGTTACTGTACTATGGTTACTTAAAGAGCCCTGGTGGCACAGTAAGCCCTCAGCTGTTAACCAAAAGGTCAGTGGTTCCAGCTTATCAGCTGCTCCGCAGGAGAAAAATGTGGCAGTCTGCTTCTGTAAAGATTACAGCCTTGGAAACCCTATGGGGCAGTTCTACTCTGTCCTATAGAGTTGCTGTGAGTTGGAATCGGCTTGATGGTAATGGGGTTTTGTAAAATGTAAATGTTGAGGGAGACTGGGGGAAGGGTGCATGGGATGTCACTGACCATTTCTTTGCAACTTTCTGTCAATCTACTAATTACTTCAAAATAAAAAGTTTAAAAAATGCAACTGGTGAGGCAGTAATTTAGCTCGAAGTCCCCAGAAGAACATCACATCCTGGAATTCATACCATATGTATGTAGTACATACAATTCATTGATTATATTCTATCTGTAACCGTTCTCTGCTTTCTAAAACAAAGTGATTGCCCTGACCAAACAGTTAACTCTACAAGGTTAGAAACAATATAAACTGTTGGTCATCTGGCCTATAGGGGAAGGCTGGGGAAAGACGATCCTGCCACTGAACAGGTCTGAGGTTAGAACAAGGAGTTGAGGAAAGCTATGGTTTTACGAACGAAGTGCCTCCCTGGAAAGCACACCACCTACCAGTCTGCCTTCTTGAGGCAGTCGACAGAGGCTCCTCTGCCCAGCAGATACCGCACGCAGTCCCGGTGGCCCATGGAGGCAGCTTCATGCAGAGGTCTCTTGTAATCTCGGTTGGTGGCCTCGATGTCCATCTCCCAGACCTCAGCCAGATAGGCAAGGATGTCCCGATGTCCATGGCGAGCGGCGCAGTGCAGGAGGGTGTCTCCCGCTGGCCCCGGGCACCTCACAGCCGGACCTCCCATCCTCTGCACCTCCTCCTGCAGAGCACGCAGCTGGCCTTCCTGCACCAGCCTGCAGAGCCGCTTCGGCCCCTGCTCAGGCCTCCTTACCGCAGCTGCTGCCTCCTCGCGACCCCTGGGCGTGGCCATGACAACGCGGCCGCAGTCCCAGAGCACACCCAGGCCAGGTCCGGGGCAGGGCGTGGGACGGGGAGTCGGGCGGGGCGGGGGGTGGCTGGCAGAGCGACCAAGCCTCCGAATGCCCTCTCCTTCAAGGCAAGATGAGGACGGCAGCAGGAGACGGGATTCTCTCACCTGCTCAAGTCGCCTAAAATGGTGCTGGAGTGAGGAGAGGGGAGAAAGGGCAATTAGCCGTGGGTGTTATATCTGAGAAAGGGTTGGGGTCTCGGCTTCTCCCGGAGACACGCATCACCCAGCCACCCAGCCACCCACTCACTCACTCACTCACGAGCGTCGTTTCCGCTTCCTGTACGTGATTTCTTCTACGAGACAACCGAGAACTACCCCTAAACCCACTCCAGCCCCTGCCCCGCCAGCCGGCTACTGTCCGAATTCTGTTCCCCTGAGAGCAGCTGGTCCTTAGGTTGGTTACCCGATATCCTAACAGGATGGATCACACTTCACACCCCTCTCCCCACTTGACCTGTCTCAAATGATAGAAGCTGCTGATTCCTAACACAGAATAATTCTTCCAACGGATGAGATAGTGTATTATAAAAAGACTTTGTGAATTGCTGATCTAATTTACCAGAGACACATACGTACGTATGTGCAGTAATTGTTTATATAAAATACCACTGATGGGGTGGGTCTAAGAGAATGCATTTCTTGGGGGTTGTGTCTAATTGTTTTTAAGTTTAATTATTTTTTGGTTAAAAACATTAGATAATGAGGGTGTTGTTGGCTAGACAACGAAGAAATAAAACAGTATGAACTGTGGGAGTAGTGGGCACACCCGCACCTCGGGGCCCTGCATACACATTTGTAAGACTGCGGTGGCTCAGCCCTTAGCATACAGCCGGTGGATCACATTTGTACTAATGGCTTACAATTTTCAAAGTGCCTTCGCTTATCTGCTTTAATCCTCAAAACAGCCACAGTAGAAAGGGTTATTATCCTTCTGTCCGTTTCTAGAAAAGGAAGCTGAGACACAGAGGCGCGGGGCTGGAGTAAGGGAAGATTTAGGGAGTATAATTTAGTTTTCTTCGATGGCAAATTCCACGTATGTTATTTCCTCTGCAAATTGCCTGCATAAACATCTGTTGAAGGAATGAATGAAGGGTGCCACTGCAATTCCTTGTCGCCTCCAGCTCCACCCCAGTTAATACACTTATCACCATGGAGCAGTCGGTGCCTCTTCTCAATAACAGGGTAGCGCCTCCGCGCACTTCCGTGCATTTCGCTGCACCGCCCCCTTCCTCACCCAATCCAAATCCAGCCCACCCACCCGTTTTCTCGTCGCAGCCCCTCCGAGGGCACCCAAGGAGCTCAAAGGAACTCTGGGAAAGTTCCCCCTCGTCTCCTCCGCCACAGCGAAAAACACGAACTGGGCGTGATCCACTAGTGGGTGGCCGCGCCTCCACTGGGCGGGCGTCCGATTGGCCGCGGGAGCAGTCCGTCAGCTCTGCGGCGGACTCTTCCCGGGGCTGCGGCGGGGGGCGGAGCTCGCGGAGGAAGTCCGCGGAATTCTCGGTGCTCATATTCGGGGCCACAGGAGGAGCTCGCGCTGCCCTGGGAACGCTGGGGCTTGGAGACTGGGAGGCCCCAGCACCGGCCGCAGCGGCAGTGACAGGATCCGCGGCGCGGCAGCCCTGGTCCGGAGCGCCATAGTGCGTGAGGCCACAGACGTGGCAGAGAGCGCGGGCGGGGCTCTGCCGTGTGGGAAACTTAACCTTTTGGGGGCCTGAGCGGGGGTCCGGCCTTAGGGGGGCACTGGGTTCGTGGGGGTCGTGGGGAAGTGCGGGCCCAGGGCCGAACGTGGGTGTGGGAGGGGGGCTCGCCCAGCTGTGGTCGACGTGGAGGGGCGCGGTGGGTGTGCACCGAGGAGGCCTGAGGGGTCGCTGAAGTGAGTTAGGGCCACGGCCCCGCACCCCCAGACTGCTTTCTGAAGTCCAGGAAGGGGAGAGCTTGTAGTTTTTTGGTAGTTACAGCAGTCGGGAGGGTAGACGTGGCCTTAGCTCCTGGCAAACCAGGATTTCGTTTTCTGCTCTAATGTTTTGACCTTGGGCAAGTCATTTTATTCTGCTCTTTTGCTTCTCTTTCATTTGTAGCCTCCCTTCCCCTTACCGGAATATTAAGAAGATTAAGGTGATATAGGAAGGCCTTGAACTTTTGGAGGGAACGTTGTGATCTGAGCAAGCTGTATGGGGTGATGGAAAAGAACGCTAGGGTAGGTGTTGGGTTCTTTACCCGACCTTACTACTTACTAGTCATTAAACTTCTTGGTGTTTTCAGTTCCATTAGGGATAAAATGGAAGTTGCCAGTATTTTCCAGGCTTAAAAACAATTGTGCTTTACATTTTGTATTGCAGTCTGTGGTTTACAGAGCTCTTTACATTTATTGTCTAATCCGCAAACAACTGTGTAAGGCATCATTCAGGTTTAATACATGAGAAAATTAAGGCCTAAATTAATTAGTGATTTTCCCAGGGTAGTATATAATAACACTGTTCTCTGGAAGGAAGAATGGTAGCAGCTGTTGAGTGTCTGCTAGTGCCTGGGACTGTGCTAAAGTAAATTAAGCAGACATAAAAAAAGACCTTGGTATGAGCCTATGAAATAAGTCCATTTTACTGATGAGCAGATTGAATTTGGTTAAGTTAACTTGCTGAGTAATATGGATAGTTATTGGAGACAGAATAGATACAAGTATCAGCTTTGCCATAGTTCTTGTTTCATTGTATCTTGCTGCTTCAAAAAAAGGACGGCATAAACTTGCTTTGAAATGCATAGTTTTAGAAGAGATGCCAAGCATTAGTTCTTGCTGATGCTGTTGGAGTCACTGCAAAGTGGAAGGTGAGGCATCTGGTATCTTCATGCTTACTCTTTTCTGCTAATGCTCTCCCCTTTCCCCACCCTAATTACAAATGACTCCACTTCCTCTTGCCTTGTGTCTCCAGTTTCCCTGTTTTTTTAAAACCCAAATCAGGGCACATGGATTCAAAATAGGATGGAATATTTCAAATTCAAGATAATTGGTCTCTTAATTGGTGTTCCAAATCCAGTTCTACAGCTGTGGTGGTGCAGTGGTTAAGTACTCAGCTACTAACCAAAAGGTTGGCGGTTTGAACGGATCAGCTGCTCTGAGGGAGAAAGATGTGGCAGTCTGCTTCCATAAAGATTTACAGCCTTGGAAACCCTATGGGGGCAGTTCTACTCTGTCTTCTATAGAGTCGCTATGAGTTGGAATCAACTCAGCAGGCAGTGAGTTTGGTTTTTTTGGTATCTCCTTTATGAACTTATTTTGCTCTGTATTCTCCTTTGGATAGCTAGATGATAATGTGTATGACTCTGTCGCACAGCCCCTATGATTTTCCGGAGTAAAAGCTTGATCCAGGGGGGAGGGATCTACACAGTAAGCTAATAGAGCTATTTCTGGGGTCTTGGACTGCCCGTTGCTTTTGTGCAGGCTTTTAGAGTTTGTGGTCTGGCCTTTTTTGTCTCATTTCATATGTTGTCATCATTGGCATTATGATTTGCTGCCTGACTGCTTTCTCTTTCTTGTGTTGTATCATGTTTATGTGGCATTCAGCTCTGGTCATTGGTATCATGATTATTTGACATATTTTGTGATTTGTGCTTGTGCAGAGACACCAAACTATTGGTATTAGACTTAGAACTGTAATTTCAGATTTGTAGCCATTTTCTTTTCTCTGCTTATCATATTCCTCTTTCCTTCCTAGGCTGGTTTTATGGGATCTGCCTTTGGTCTTCTAGCTGTGAAAGCACTTACTCCTACAAATTTATCTGCCACCAAAGCACCTCAATGTTATGTCTTCACTGTCATTCACATGCCTTGAGGATAAGTCTCATATTTCAAAGTACCTTAACCTGATATTCCACAGATACCTTTAAAACAAAGCAATACAAACAATTATTTTCCAAACTGAAAACTTTAAGCCTCCCCTTCATTCCAGGAAAAAATGATTAAAGCAAAAACACTATTTTTCTTTCACTCCTTAACATGGTTAATAACATTATTCTCTCCCTTAATATTCTAGCTAGAAATGAGTTATCTTTGTTGTTTTTTCTCTTTCATCTTTCTCCTCCAGTCTTGTCAAAAAAGTCTTGTTGATATTTATTTCTAAGTATATCTCAACTGCCCCCTCTTCCCTATTGCTGCTGCTTATATTAGGCCTTCATCATCTGCTCTCTAGGTTATTGAGGTCACTTTCTGACTTATTTTCCCGACAGTTTCCAAATCTACCCGTCCTCCACCCTATCTCCAGAGTTAACTATTCTAAAATGTGAATTTGATTGTGTAATGGCCCTACTTTAAAACTAGATGATTCCCCAAATTGCTTACAAGATAAGTCTAATTTCCTTAACATTATATTTAAGGACCTTTTGTGGTCCTGGTGGCATAGTGGTTAAGTGCTTGGCTGCTAAATAAAAGGTCAGAGGTTCAAACCTACCTGCCTCTCTGTGGGAGAAACATATGGCAGTCTGATGCCCTAAAGATTACAGCCTAGGAAACCCTATGGGGCAATTGTACTCTGTTCTATATGGTTGCTGTGAGTCAGAATCAACTAGATGGTGGCAGTGGGTTTGTTTTTTTTTTAATAGTCTGCGGGAAGGAGCCCTGGTGGCGCAATGGTTAAGCTCTCAGCTGCTAACCAAAAGGTCAGCAGTTTGAACCTTCCAGCCGCTGTGTGGGAGAAAGATGTGGCAATCTACTTCTGTAAAGATTATAGCCTAGGAAGCACTATGAGGAAGTTCTGCTCTGTCCTTTGGGGTCGCTGTGAGTCACAGTTGACTCAACGGCACACAACAGCAACAACAACAACATAGTATGTGGCTCCAAATTACTTTTGTAGCCCTGTCTCTCATTCCCCATCAGTGAACTTTATGATGTAAAGAAACCTAACTTTTCTGCCACATCAATGCTTTGTTAGAAATCAAGGCTTTTAGTGATTAAGTAATATACCTGCTAAGTGGAGAAGGTCTTTTGACTCCAGAAGACAGAGGAGAGACCCAGGGCCCTGGCTTCCACTTCTGCATATTATAGAACTTCATCTCTTAGAGACTTGAGAGACAGATAAAATGCAGTTTGGGTTTTCTGACCTCTAGCTGAAATCAGAAACATAATTTTTGATATGTAAATCCAATAAAAGTGTTAGCTCTACTTCCCAGTGAATCAGTCATAACCCAGGTGACACCATTACAGATGTACAATATAAGCAATGTATATTAATACACATAAGCCAGATCTCTCAGTCTATGCACACTTCCCCCTAGTTGTTAACCTTAGTTCATTCCATGATAGCTTCATGTCAGAATATACTAGAATATACCAGAACTTTCTAGAAGCAGAACACTCTGTTCCACTTAGACCTGTTAGCTCTTTTTTTTTCTTTTTTTTTGCTACTGTGCCTTTGTTAGATTTCAGCAAACATTTAATCTTCTCAGCAAGCATCTAATATTCAGATGTATTTTATCAAATAAAATTATAAATCTACCCCTAGCCATATTACCTACTTTTTCCAAACAGTGCCTTTTGGGTATTTTTGATTTTCTCTTGTCTGTCTGGTGTGGTACGTTTAAGGAAGTATCCCTATGTAGTCTGCCCTTGCCAAGTTCTACATAAAAACAGTTCTACAACAAATGCCTAGTGATCTAGGGCTTAGGTTCCTATACCACCTGTCATGGACAGAATTGTGTTCCCCCAAAATGTGTGTCAACTTGGCTAGGCCATGATTCCCAGTATTGAGTGGTTGTCCACCATTTTGTGACCTAGTGTGATTATCCTATTGTTGTAAATCCTAACCTCTGTGATGTTAATGAGGCAGGATTAGAGGCAGTTATGTTAATGAGGCAGGAATCAATCTACACGGTTAGGTTATGTCTTGAGTCGGGTTTTTTTGAGATATAAAAGAGAGAAGTGAGCAGAAAGACGGGAGACCTCCTACCACCAAGAATGAAGAACCAGAAGGGGAGTGCGTTCTTTGGACCTGGGGTCCCTGCACTGAGAAGCTCCTAGACCACGGGAAGATTGATGACAAAGACCTTCCCCTAGAGCCAACAGAGAAAGCCTTCCCCTGGAGCTGGCACCCTGAATTCGGACTTCTAGCCTCCTAGACTGTGAGAGAATAAATTTTTCTTTGTTAAAACCATCCACTTGCGGTAATTCTATTATAGCAGCACTAGATAACTAAGATACCATTCAACCATACTACTTTTACATTGCTCTCTTCACCTTCCTTCACTGACTCAACATTTATTGAACATGTTCTTTGTGTCTAGCATTATGCTAGGTGCAGAGGCTACAGCAGTGAAAAATACAGAATAGTTCCTTACCTTCTTGGAGCACACTTACTGTCTTTTTGACTCTTAGGCATGTGATTAAGATATTAATATCTAGTTGATGTTCATCTTTGCTGTCTCAGAATGTTTTTATTAGGTCATCACTGTTATAGTTTGGGAAGGCTAGGATAAAATCATTCTCACTTTTTGCAGAAAAAAGTTCTAAAGATTATCCTGTATATTTTAGTGCCTTTTGCCTTTTATACAAATCTGTCAGCTTCTGTCTTACATAACTATTTTCAAAAGCTGAATTTAGGAGCAGATGGTAGATGTAGGGGAGCCCTGGTGGTGCAGCAGTTCAGAGCTCGGCTCCTAGCCAAAAGGTTGGCAGTTGGAATCCACCAGCTGTGGTTGGCAGTTGGAATCAACCAGCTGCTCCTTGGAAACCCTATGGGGCAGTTCTACTCTGTCCTGTAGGGTTGCTATGAGTTGGAATTGACTCAGTGGCAATGGGTTTCATTTGTTTTTTTTTGGTAGATGTGGGTGGGTATATGAACCCTTGAGCTGAGCTTAATGTTCTAATTGGTTATATATCCTTTTATTTTTCAGAAGTCTTTTATTACCTAACTTATACCGTTAAGCTAAGCAGGCATATGATTTGCCCTGAGGTCCTGGATCAGATGAATTTGAGTGATTTGGTATTGTGGTACTTATTCCTTTGTGATTTTTATCTATGAAAACTTTTCCTCTCCTTTTTGGCAGTAGATCTTCACCTTCTTCAAATAAGATATTTTCTGTCCATTAATAACTTTTCTATAGTATTTCTAACTCTGGTTAAAGACTGTGTACTTGACAGCTCTGAAACAACTGGGGATATTTGAAGAGATAGAAAAAGCAGAGATAAGTCAGATATCTTGAATGTACAGGGTCCGTGTATTTATTGGTTGGAATCCTGCAGCTGTTCCTGTAGTTGAGCCAAGTGTGTTTGGATCACTTGAATTAGAGGCCAGGATTTGTCTGTATTCTGGATGGCCGGTTCTAGCTTTACCTTGTGTCTTTTGCCAGTTTGACCAAAAGTCCCCATTCAGGCTAAATTGTATTTAGTCTGTTGTCTTTGTAATATGAAGTATTTGGAACAGAAGCAGTAAAATTTGCTGTCTTATTTTTTTTAAAAGAGAATAACCAGATTTTGAGCTTAGGTTTTAGTTCTGCATAGAAAATTTTCAAATTCATTTTTTAAAATTTACTTTTTGCCTCTATATGTGTAAATAAGACTGTTGGTTTTTAGTTTAAAGGACTATATTCAACAAACAACAAAAAAGCAGTTTACAGAACCATCACAGTGGAGGGAGTGTTTGATTTTCTGTTTATGATAAGTAACTGGGACATATTACTTGTTACTTTTTAAGGTATTTTTATATTACAGAATTGGCTGTCATTGGGCTGCGGATGCACTTCATGTCTTGCATTAGGTGGCACCTTTATAATTTGTAAGATATTTCAATGTTTTATGTAAGTTAGGCATATCTAAGCCTTGTTAAGTATAATAAGAAGATAGGTGTATTTGTGTAGGATTTTATAGTTTATACATTTTCTCATTTAATCCTTGTAAATACCTCTAAGACTCAGAGAAATTAAGTTACCCAGAGTCATACAGCTTCTAGGACTAGTTGAGGGCTCAGACATAGTTCTTTTCACTTCAAGTCTACTTTAAAGCTCTACAATACTGCTTTTGTTGTACTGAGTGTATTTGTAAAGGCTGCTGCCATTGCTTAAACGTTACATCACTGCACGTTAACTCCAGATTCAGGTTAGTTATAAGGTCTCCAGCATCCTTTCTGAGGAGCTTGTAGAACTATTTTTGTCTGTAGAATTCATTTTTAAAAATTCTTAAAGTATTCTTGAAGTTTGTTTTAACCTTTTTGTTTTTTTAAACTTCTGTGAACCTTGAAAGAATAAACTGACATTGGGAAGGGTGATTTCTGAAGAGGCCGAGGGATGGGGAAAATTAACACTAGAGAGACTGTTGCATTACCAATGGAAAATACAAACTATACCAGTTATATTGATTAGTGCCTTCGTTTTAGACCTTTTTTATGCTTAAAGAAAATGTTGAGTAAGATTCTGGCAATTGTTACCACAGTTTACTCGAGTATTTTTAGGACCTGTGAAAATACGGTACTGGCAGGAACCGATATTATTCTCTCTTTATCTGTCTCCTGTAAAGAATAAAACAGATACCTTCTGTATATCTGTTCTTGTCCTCTTTTCTTTTTAAGTGTAACTATTATATTTTCATCTTTAATGCCATAAGGAGGTAGCTAGATCTTGTGTACAATAACAGACACCGAAACATGAAGAATCTTGGTTAAACATGAAGAAGGATTACAGACAGAGAACGAGTAATATAAAACTAAAACGTCCGGTGCTCTTCAAACAGAATCCTAGGCACAATTGCTGCTATAATGTATTGCTAAGGGAGTATATGAAATTTCCTCCTCTGAAGGTCCTTACAAGTGAGTTAGATTCTCTTTTACTTGGGGGCCTTGCTTCCATCTTAACTCATTACCCAATACCGAGATGCTCTGGGGGCTAAGAGAGGCAAACAATATGGCCCTTCTCTCAAGGAATTTACAGCTTGTTTTATTAGTCACCGATTTTTGCGTCTGAGACTTAGAGAAACTGCTATATACAGGAGACAGTGGGTGAGTTTATTTTTTAAAAGCTATTACCAGCTCTTAAAATTTTGTGGGAATTATGGGAACATAGATAGTCTGGACAAAGTCAAGGAAAAGATGCCAAATCTTAGTTAATCCATTAGTGGTAACTCCTTTTTTGAATAAACGTTTCATTATCAGGGTGTCTAGAAAGTATAATAAGTAAAAAAAAAAAAAAAAAAAAAAAAATCAAATGGGCATACCAACCTAGGGGCAAGGATGAGGAGGCAGGAGGGGACAGGAAAGCTGGTGATGGGGAACCCAAGGTAGAGAAGGGGAGAGTGTGGACACATTGTGGGGCTGGTAACCAATGTCACAAAAGAATATCTGTATTAATTGTTTAATGAGAAACTAATTAGCTTTGTAAACCTTCATCTAAAGCACAATAAAAAAAATCAGTTCAGGATCTTATTTTAGAATTCTTTCTTAAATTCTAAGGAAGAAATGCTAAGGAACTATGGAATGACAAAAAGTTGATGGGTGTATAAGGGAGAGGGAAAGAGCTGCTTGGGGTAGTCCCCAAAATCAGTCATCAGCTACTGTATTCCTGAGAATTGAGTATAATTTGCGGAGTAGCTTGTAGAATTGGTGGTAACTAATGAGTATCCCATTTCTTCTGCCTGTTGGTACAAAACAGTGAGACGGTTTAAGCGGAAGCATCTTACAGCCATCGATTGCCAACATTTGGCTCGGAGTCACTTGGCTGTGACCCAGCTCTCCAGTCAAAGATGGACAAACAGAGATCCGAACCATGGTCTCTATCCTAGACCCAGAACAAAAAGAGGGAGTAGGGGTATGTCTTCTAAAAAAGTATCTTGCATTTCAAAATCTGTAGTTGTGTGTGGCCTTTGAGTATCTCCCACTTTGAAAGTATTTGTAAATATTGCTGCTGTGATTTTGTAGTCCTATTGTAATAGTTTGACACCTTTTAAAATTATTTGTGAGTTTTCCATGAATATTCCGTCCTGTTATAATGGTTGTTAAAAGCCCCAGGAAAATGTGATGGAATGACTCCATTAGCTGCTTAATTATAAAGTGATAAAAAACATGTACCAATATTACCATTATCCCAATCTTGACACATGATGATTACTTGACTCTTTATTAGTCCTCTTTGTCCAGTCTGTCACTAGGTTCACCATGTCATTTTTTTCTCCTCTAAAGTGTTTCTTCATCTAATGCATTCATGGTAGACTGCCCTTGTCACCTAGTACCTGGACTGCTGCAGTAACCCTTCTCCTTGCCTCTAGATTTTATTTCTTCCAAACCAATGGGCATACATGTCATTGGGTTAATATTCTTGAATACCATTTCTATCCTGTCACTACCCTTCTCCAGAACCTATAGTAAGATGTGTCCATTTTACTATTATATACTCAAGCCCAAAGTTGCCACCACCTGATATTTATTACATGAAAGTTCCCCTTTTGGCAGTTTGGTTTTTTCACTACCCATCTATGTGCCAAACAAATTTCTACTTTGTTAATACCTGTTAGTATAATCTAGATTGCCTTATTTCCCATTGACATATATAATTTCAGAATCCAGCTCAGATCTTTATTAGACACTACTTAAAGAGTCACTGCATTGATTTTCTTTAAATATTGTCATATGTGCTTCTCTTTCACTTTTTGGGACTACTATGACCAATTTTATGAGAGTTTCAAAATTATATATTGTGTGATATTTCATTTGTTTTGTGTGTCAACTTCTTATCTCTATTGTAAGTTCTTTACTGATAAAGACTTCGTCAGCATGTATATGCTTAACGTGTAGTCCTAGCACTGAACATGTAGTAGGCTCTTAATAAATATTGGTATAATTGAATCAAATAATTAGAAAATATCAGGATTTAAGGCTTTATTGATTTCAAAACTCTATTTCTGTCAAACTGTCCTAGAAGCAGTTATAATTGCTTTTTTTCTAACATAGAAAAAATATTTAAATTCTCTAAATTCTTTTAAAGCTAAATCTAGTTTTCCTCCATTCTCTTATCTTCCAAAGTGAGAATTTTGCCTATAGCCATTTAGAAAGGAGCCATGTATATTCTTGTGTACTGATAAGGTGTTGAAATACTTCATTAGTGTTTAAAAAAATTTTTTCGGAGTTTAAAAATACAGTGGTGATGTCTGAAATCACCATTTGGCTTCCCCTGGAGCCCTGGTGGCACAGTGGTTAAGAGCTCGGCTGCTAACCGACAGGTTGGCAGTTTGAATCCACCAGCCACTCCTCTGAAACTCTATGGGGCAGTTTTGCTCTGTCCTACAGAATATGAATCAAAATCAACTCAACACAACGGGTTTGGTTTGTTTGGTTTTTAAGTGCCTAAAAAAGGAGCCCTGCTGGCACAGTGGTTAATCACTTGGCTGCTAACTGAAAGGTCAGTGGTTTGAACCCATCAGCTGCTTTGGGAGAAAGATGTGGCAGTCTGCTTCCATAAAGATTATAGCCTTGGAACCCTATGGAGCAGTTCTACTCTGTCCTATAGGATCACTATGAGTTGGAATTGACTTGATGGCAACGAGTTAAGTGCCTAAAAAATCCGTGAGGTCAGGGACACTATACAGTTTTTTTTTACTTTGTATTTGTCTCAGTCATAGGTGCTTAGTAAATGCCTATTGAATTAATGTATAGAATAGATTAAGTTCTAATAATATGAAGACAATTCTGACTCTCTCCTTTTTATTTAAAAATAAATTGATGTGTCAGCTTCACCTAGGAGGAAATAAAAATAAAAGAATTTTAACAAAGTTCTTATTCCATCTCAGTTGTAGAAACTCAGTTAAATGAGAAGAGTGGGTTTTTCTGAATCCTAATAGCCTAAAGCACCTTCCTTTCTACTTAGACAGACTTAGATTTCCTATTGTAGGAGCAAGCCAGGAGAGGTGCATGTTTGTAAGTCTTATGTTTGAATGTGAGCAGTCGCTTACTTTTTGTCCATCCATTCAGGAGTTCAGTCTGCAGCATATTACTCTCTACTTGTGTGTATTGCCAGGTATAACATGAGTCATCACATCACCCAAAGACTGGTTTGTATCTCTTTCCAAATGTGTGTCAGATTAAATTATAGAGCAAAATATAAATATTTTTTGGATTCGCTATTTATGTAATCAGTTGACTAATATATCCTTTTCTCTTTCCTCTATTAACATAGATAATTAACAGTTAGTTTTACTTGAGTCAACAATGGCTCAGTGGTCATTATTCATTTCCTGTTCATTCTGTTTGGGTTTTCTCTACAGGTCAAGGACGTCAAAGATATATCACTGAATTCTTCCTAGCTGGCCGGCGGCAGTGCACCAATGACATGGCCAAAAGCAGTTCTGTTGGCAAGGACAACTATAAGGACTCTGAGGGTGAAATGATCTTTCCTGCAGAGGGCAATTATGCCTTGCCTCAGGAAGGTGATGGGGAAGCTAGATTGGGCTCTTCAGAATCTACTCTGCCTTCAAGGAAGCGGTCCCGGTCATTTGAGGAAGACAGTAATCAAGCTACAGGGACCAGCCAGTGGGATGGGGTTTCTAAGAAAACCCCAAGGCATCATTTTTCCCTGTCATGCACAAGGCCTAGAGAAGTTAGGCAAGAAGCAGAGGACTATTTGTCACAGCTCTCTACAGAGTCTGGAGAAACTAACCAAGAAATTGAGGACATTGGTCCTGATTCCATTCCTGATACATACTATGGGCTTCTTGGAACTTTGACCTGTCAAGAACCCCCGAGCCTCATTTGTAGTCTGCCTAGTGAAGTCCTGAGGCATATCTTTGCTTTCCTCCCTGTGGAAGATCTCTATTGGAATCTGAGCTTGGTTTGCCACCTTTGGAAGGAGATAATTAGTGATCCACTGGTACGTAAAATGCCTATAGTCATAAGATGTTTTCTCTAAAAGTACATAACTTAGTTTCATCTAGCATGTAATTCTGATTATAGTATTTCTTCAGAAATGGTTTCCATTTGCTTCCAAAATAATGTCCAAACCCCTTAGTAGCATTTAAGACCTTCCATATTTGTCTCAACTTATTATTCCAGCCTCATTACTCACTTCGTCTTCAACACACTGTTGCATTCTGTCCACTACAAATGATTTGCTGTGTCCAGATCCCAGACTGCACACTCCTTACCCTTTCTATGTTGCTTTTATCCTCCCACCCCACCAAAAGGCCCCTCATATTTCTGTTAACATTTTACCTGTTCTTCGAGGCTTAACTTTTATACTAACTACTCTCCCATTTTATCCATTGGAATTAATCACATTCTCTTCTTTGTGCTGCTATAGCAATTTATACCTCTGTTGTCACTTTCTGTTTTCTATTATAGTTTTAGAGAGCCTTCCTTCTCTTTTAAATTATGAGCTCATTGATTGAAGAGTAGTTGCCCTGTTTATTTTTACATTCTCCATTGTGCTTCTTCATTCCTTTCTTACATACAAAAAGTGATTAATGAGTGTCAAGACAAATCACTCTGGAGTACCTTTTGAGGTTGATACAGCAGGCATCCCATATTTCTCACGAAGATTTCTTGGTGCTATAGTTAATCATGGGACCCCAGTGGCGCAGTGGTTAAGCGTTTGGCTGCTCACCGAAAGGTCGGTAGTTCAGATCCACCAGCTGCTTCTAGGAGACCATATGGGGCAATTCTACTCTGTCCTGTAGGGTCACTGTGAGTTGGAACTGACTTGACGGCAACGGGTTCTTTTTATAGTCATATTACTGATCTGATTCCCTGCCCTTTCCTTTGTTGTTTGATTTTACTTCTTCCCACCCCAGGTTCAGGCTCTCAGGTAAACCTGAGGACTGGGTGAATGTTTTGCTTAGTTTATATATCATTTAGACTAGCCATTGGGAATAAGTCAGAATACTCTCTATGTTGCTCTTATCCTCCTGCCCGCACCTAAGGGCCTCTCATATTGCCGTTGACATTTCACCTGTTCTTCAAGGCTTAACTCTTAATACTACTACTCTTACCTGTTTTATCCATTAAATTAATCACATGTAACACTATAACAAGTTAGTGTTGGGACCAGGACCAAGACCCAGTTCTCCTAGTTTCTAACCAAAATTTGTGTAATGTTTCTACCTGATTTGCCCAACTTTTGATTGTAAGCTATAGTTGGTTTTCAGTTGGTAGAAGGTTATCTATGTGTTTGTGGCCTAATCTGCTTTCTAATAGTCACTGCCTGCATTTTATTTTGGATTTTTTAACTATCTAGTTCATTCCTTGGAAAAAGCTATATTATCGATACCTGATGAATGAAGAGCAAGCTGTCAGCAAAGTGGATAGCATCCTCTTAAACTATGGCATAGAAAAGGAGTCAGAGTTGTGTGTGCTGAACCTCATACGGTGAGTTGTTCTCCTGTAGGGTACGGTTTTTGAAGTCCTTTCCCATAAATTCGCATTTATGATCATATTTGTTGTGGACTGTTCTGTGAATGTTTTACAGATACACAGCTACCACTAAATGCTCCCCGAGTGTAAATCCTGAACGGGTGTTGTGGAGCCTGAGGGATCATCCCCTCCTTCCTGAGGCAGAGGCATGCGTGCGTCAACACCTGCCTGATCTGTTTATTGCTGCTGGGGTATGTTACAGGCTATGGGGAGTTATTGCGGAAGGTGATACCTTTTTTCATTGAAAGAAAGTGTATTGGTGACTAGATTCAGCTAAAGATTACTTTATATTTTCAAAATCTTTATTTAATCTGTGAATGCTTTGAAGTGTTAATTTGTTGTAGGTCTCATTCGAGGGATAAAAGGCAATATCATAAGAGTCTTAGATTTGTAAGGAATTTAAAAAAAACATTTAGTACAATTTCCCATTCTGTTGCTGAATCCTCCCTGACATATTCCTGAAAGGTGGTCATCTAGCCTCTTAACACTTTGATTAATAAGGGTTTCTTTACAAAAAAGAAATGCTTTCTTTAAGAGGGACACTTATAGTAATAGACTTGTAGTAATGTTAAAAATGATAGATTTATGTCCGCTATTGACTATTTCTGTGTTAGCAAACGTTTTCTTAGACATTACTAAATGGAACATACTGCCTCCATAATAATAAATTGACATCTTAATGTCAGAGAATTGTCAGTCTTGATTTTCTCCCCTAATGACTGCTGACTTCTTTTGTATCTCCCATAGTGCCTTGTATGAAAGGTAGGCACTCATTTACTGGGTACTTTGTTTTAACATGGAGTCCTGGTGGCACAGTGGTTAAGAGCTACGTCTGCTAACTAAAAGGCCAGCAGTTCGAATCTAGCAGCCACTCCTTGGAAACCCTGTGGGGCAGTTCTGCTCTGTCCTGTAGGGTCGCTATAAGTTGGAATCGACTTGACGGAACGAGTTTGGTGTTTTTGGTTGTTTTGACTCGACTCTTCTCATTATTTGTGGGCCTGAGAGCTCACACTGACCTGGAGAGGGTTGGGGAGATGGGAGGGAATTAATATTTTTGCAGTGTCATTTCCATGTAAGGTTCTATGTTAGATATTTTATAAATGTTATTTACTTAAAGAAAACAGAACTCAAATGCAAAAGTGATGAGAAGAAAGGAACCCAGGGCAAAAGGAAAGGTTCTCATTGTTTGCCAAATATCATTTGAGATTTTGGACTCAGTTCAGACAATCTGTAGCTGGTACCTAGACCCCAGCTTAGCTTTTCTTCATTGGTTGTCTGGTTTGACTTAGATTAATTGTGACCTATGTTTTTGGGTCTTTTCTCCCATCCCTGGTCCACCTCGCTGCACAGGGTGTCAATGTGTGGGCTTTGGTAGCAGCCATTGTTCTCCTCTCCAGCAATGTGAATGACATACAGCAGCTACTCTTCTGCCTCCGGAGACCTAGTTCCACAGTGACCATGCCAGACATCACTGAGACCTTATACTGCATAGCTGTGCTTCTCTACGCCATGAGGGAGAAGGGAATTAACATCAGCAATAGGTAAAGCAATGGAAGGGAGTGAGGAGACACTGTGATAGAGTGAAAAAGTTCTGTACTTGGTACAAATCCCAGCTCTGCCACTTACGAACTTTAACACTGGGCAAATGCCATAAAAGTCCTGTCATTCAACATCAGTGTTTTCACCTGTAAAATGAAAGCACTATGAGGTTTAAACTTACAAAGGCAGTTACCCGAGTTTATGAGTGCTTTGTGAATAAAATTGCTGTACAACTATAAAATATCATTGAGGCAGATTTTACATTGAAAGTCTTAGGTGAGGTACCCTTACTTAAAAGAAGCCTTCTTTATTCATACATGGCCACATTTTCCTAGGAAAATGTTAGGATCTGGTTCCTTTGGGTCTCACTTTTGGGATATGATGTAAGACTTGTGGAAAGGTCTTGTTCACCTCATCAGTTTAGAGAAAGACTGTATAGCATGTTGGGTTGCTAATTCATAGTGACCTTAATGATGAAATAAGCCAAGGTCAGTTTTGAGAGGATGTATGCATTTTACAAATATTTGAGCACTTACTGTAAGTCAGATAGTTTTCCAGACACTACGTATACAAAAAGGCAGACAAGATACTTGCTCTCATGGAGTGTATGTTCTAGTGATGGAAAACATTTTATACTAATTAAATATGTTAAATAAGAACATTTTAGTTCGTGATAAGCACTGCAAAGAAAATAGGGTGATGTGAGAGGGAGCTGGGAGTACTGCTTTGTTTTGGGTGAGGAAGGGCTTCTCTGAAGAAGTAACATCTGAATTAAAACTTGAATGTCAAGGAGGAGCTAGTCATTTTAGGATTAGGGGAGAGCATTTTAGGAGAAGAAGTTGCCATTGAGTTGATTCCAACTGATGGCAACCCTTTGTCAGAGCAGAGCTGTGCTCCATAGGGTTTTCAATGGCTTATTTTTCAGAAATTGATTGTCAGGGCATCTATGGGTGGACTTGGACCTCCAACTTTTTGGTTAGCAGTCAAGTGTGTTAACCATTTGCACAATTTTAGGAGAAGGAATAGCTAATTTCAGGGCCCAAAGACAGGGATGAATTTGTTATGCACAAGCTACAGAAAAAGTCCAGTGTTACAAGAGTGTAGTGAATGAGAGACAGTACAAGGGAACTAGAGGTAGACAGGCTAGATCATGTAAGATTTTGTAGTCCATGATAAGGAGTTACAATCAAATCCAAAGTATGATAGTTAACTATTGGAGAGTTCCAATTGCTGATCTGGAGTGGTAAAGGTAAACTTGTCATGGAATAGATCTAACTCATGGAGACCCCATGTGTTACAGAGTAGAACTGCTCCATAGGATTTTCTTGGCTGTAATCTTTATGGAAGCAGATTGTCAGGCCTTTCTTCCACAGTGCTGCTAGGTTTGAACTGCCAACCTTTAGTTTAGTAGATGAGTGCAAAACCATTTGTACCACTCAGGGGCCTTGTGGTACAGATAGGCAGCATGATAATACAGTGAATCTTGAAGAAGCAGAAGTCCCAGAGAGAGTTTCCTTTCTTTAGTGAAAGACAATGCTCCCTGAAATTAGAAGCCCTAAGAGGAAGAATAAGGAGTCCTGGTGGTACAGTGGTTAAGTGCTTGGCTGCAAACTGGAAGTTCGGCAGTTTGAACCCACCAGCCATTCCTCAGGAGAAAGATGTGGCAGTCTGCTTCTGTAAAGATTACAGCCTAGGAAATCTTACGGGCAATTCTACTCTGTCTTATGTGGTCACTATGAGTTAGAATCAACTCAATGGCAATGAGTGAAGAGTAAGAATGACTGGTGGGACCAGGTGAGCTGTAGCCCACTCATCCCTGGTGAAGTACAAGGATGGAACATTTATTCTCAGACATGTCAGAGTATTTGTTATATTTCTGAGTTATGTTTTAACTCATTAAATATGAATTGAAGGCATTCAACTATGGAGCAAGCAACTTTTTCATATAATTATGACAAGGTAAATACACAAATGATGAATAATGTCCTTAAGTGCAAATATGAACCTACAAATTATCTGCATGTTTACATGGACATAAATGAGGACAGGGAGGCATGGTATGTTGATTTTTGTTATGTCTATGTATTTCTTCTTGCTTTACCTGGAAGATAATCCTAATATGACCAGAGACTGAAATGTTTATTATAAAAGGTGTGTGTTACATCAAAAAGATTGATGCTCGGAGATAGCCTATTCTCACTCTGGGGATGAGGAGCAATGCACTAAATTCTGGGGGATTGGTGATTAGGGGGATGAGTTTGGGTTCTATGTGAACTATAGAGGCTTTGGAATGACTTGTGATGATGTGTTTGATGATATGCAGTGCCTCTGCTGATTGAAATTTGTGATCTTTAGTCCTTTTAGTGATTTGGAGGCTGCTTTGTCTTATAGTCCTTAATAATCATATCTTGCTATCACTGTAGCACCTTTCCTTTGGGGCCTTAAAATGTAGAATGTTATTCGTGTGTCTAAACCAATACCACTTCACAAGGAGCAGAGAGACTAAGTTTCAGAAATAGAAAGTGACGACATTAAGTTTATGTTGAACGAGAATCTCATTGCTGGGGGCAGAATTTACCGTTGTTATTGGTTATTTGTCTCTTAAAGTCACAACTAGTGCTCTTGTTCCCCAGAGAGAGTTTCCTGATCTCTTTCTCCTTTTGCTGTTATATATTGAAACAATGTATCTTTCCCAGAACTATATTCCTGGAGAGTTTTTGTGAGCTGTAGATATAGTTCAAATTTTTTCTTTCCTTTCTGCCACAAAATGGTGGTAGGTATTTTCTGTTTAGCAATAGTAAGGAGTTTAAATGCATCTGAGAAAAATTAAGATTCAGACTATAACTCGAATTTGAACATCACTAAATCTACTTTTTTTCCTCTTAGGATTCACTACAACATTTTCTATTGCCTGTATCTTCAGGAGAATTCCTGTACTCAGATCACAAAAGTTAAAGAGGAACCATCTGTTTGGCCAGGGTATGTATACCTGTATCTATGTGTATGTGTATGTCCTTGTGTGTGTGTGGTTTTTTTTTGCCTTCCATACTTGACTCTTTCTCATACTTAAGGAGGGGAGGTGTTTTGTTTTCACAACTTTATGGAAGTATAGTTTACATAATATAGCATTTACCCATTTTAAGTGTATAATTTGATGACTTTTAATGAATTTACTGAGCGTACAACCATCACCATAATCTAATTTTTAGAACATTTTTATCACCTGAAAGGGAAACGTTTTCTTTTGGTCAGTTTTTATTCATCCAGTTTGCCTGTTTGGTGTTTGGATAGCTCATGACCTGGTCTTTTCAATTCTTTTCTATTTTTCTCATTTCTCCTCTGTAATGATGATAGCAAGAAAACAACTATCCAGCTTACAAATGAACAACAGCTGATTCTGAATCATAAGATGGAACCTCTCCAGGTCGTAAAAATTATGGCATTTGCAGGTAAGGGAGCTCATCATTTCTAGAATAGAGTCAGGTTCATGATGTGGTTTTCTGCCTTTTATTGCCACACCCCCTTCCCTGATATTTGCCAGGGTGTCTTTACCTTCATCTTTATCAAACAACCTGAGTCAAATCTAAAAAGCAGTAGGCCAAGGAATACTTGCTTTTTTTTTTTTTAAAACCACTCCAGTGAGTGTCCGCACTGCAATTCCTGTTGAAACAAATAGTTCGTAGGAATTTGGTTTGTGGTGTAGATGCTGCTGGGATTGATTGAGCTAGTCGTTCATTGTCGTATGTGCTTAGCTACTGATTGCTTATGAAGTGGCAGCCATATTAATCTCTTGCTTAGAAAGTTTCAGTGGCTCCCTCATTTCTGTAGGTGAAATCTAGAAGGCCTTCCCACCATTTGGTTCTAACCTATGTTCCTAAATATATTGTGTCCTCTTCTCCTGTCTCAATCAGCTAAGTTGATCTACTCACAGTCTCCTGAAGTTCTTGGTTATTCTCTTGTCTGGACCTTTGCGCATGTTATTTCCTCCACCTGGAACCCCTTCCTGCTGCTTTTCTGCCTAAATATCCTGTTAACATCAACGACAACAATAATAATTTATCAAATGCCTGCTGTGTGCCTGGCAATATGCTAATCCTAACAACATTTTTAAGATTGGTTAGTTATCTCTATTTTGTACAAAAAAACTGAAGCCCAGAGAGATTAAAATGACTTGCCCTGGGATAAATAAGCAAATAAATGGTAGAGCCAGAATTCAAAGCTGGATCTGTTTCTTTGCACAGACAGGACTTTTTCTTTTCTATTTTATCCTCTCTTCTATTTTTTTTTCGCCATACTAAATTGACTCCCATCGTTTCTGCTGCTTCTTGATGAAGGCTTCTTCAGCCATTTGAGTCATATATGATCTCTGAACTTTTACTGTAACTGATTGCCTATATTTAATTATTTGGTACTTGATTAATAGTAAGAATAGTCAATACATGTGTTTTATAAACACTTCCACATTATTTCATTAGTCTTGAAAGCAGCCCTGTTGGGTAGGGAACAGAGGTACTGTATTTCTTTTTTTACAGATGAGGAAACAGGCTTACAAGGATAAAATGTTCCTTAATCTGATAAGTGACATGGTCTGGGACATGAACCCAGATTTGTTTGTTTCCAAATCCGTACTCTTTTTTACTATAATATGTTATCATCATTATACTCTCATTTTGTTCTCTGCTTCATCTATGTTGGTATTTTATTCCAAAGTAGATTATAATGTAGGAATCTTGCTTTATGCTTTTTAATATACTCACAGTGTTTAGCAGACAACTGAATATGTAGTAGGTGCTTAATAAATACTTGTTAAGTGAATGAAAGATTAAATAATTGAATGAATGATAGAGAATAGGGCAGACAAGAAAATTCTTAATGAATCAGAAGAATACTTGCATCTAATTTGCATGCTTTTGCCCTAGAAGCATAAATAACTCCTAGGCCAACAATAGCTGCCATTTATTAATATTAAATTCTTGCTTAATATTATTATTATGATAATATTAGTACTTTGATTATTATTTTTATCTTTACAAACCCTACAAGGTAAGTGTTCATATATTACTGATGAGGAAACTGAAGTTTAGGGTAATAAGTGGCTCGTCGTTCATTGCTCAACTAGAATCTGTTAGAGCCAGGATCCCAACCCAGATTAACCTGCCTTAGAATCTGCTGCTCTTTTCACTACACCATTTTGATCAGTACGGAAAAATTTGTCAGTGTCTTCGCCCTAAGCAAGAAGTGGAAGCATGGATAAGGCCTGATTAGGGTGTCCTTTGGAACGTTTTTTCCTGACTGAAGGGTCACATCCTTTCATCTTGGCTTCCCCAGGCACTGGGAAGACCTCTACTCTGGTCAAGTACGCTGAGAAGTGGTCTGAGAGCAGGTTTCTGTATGTGACCTTCAACAAGAGCATCGCAAAGCAGGCTGAGCTTGTCTTCCCCAGCAATGTCATCTGCAAAACCTTTCATTCCATGGCCTATGGACATGTCGGGCGGAAGTGAGCATTATCATTGCCATCACTGTTGTTTCTTATTAATGTTTGTCATAATGCGATCATTGTGATTACATATGAATTGTACTCCACAATGACACCAAGAAACTTTAATGCTATTAACTCCATTTACAGGCAGGAAATGTGAAGATAGATTTAGTGATTTGTGTTGTCACCCAATAAAAATATATTATTTACAAGTAACAGTAACTTTCTGAGGAAGGCATCCTCCTTTCTCTGGAACTGAGGCACAGAAAGTCAAAATGACTTGTCTCAAGTTCAGAGTATCACAAATCTTGATCAGTTTTTGGCTCTGCTTGGAAGGGTGGGGAGGGAGAGGAGACTCTGATGAGGTGCACTCAATCAATCCAGGTTTCCTTTGGCCTTCTGAACCAGTATTACCTTGGACATAAGGCTGCAAGGAACTTTCACTGGCCTTCTGGTGGGCCTCTCAGAATCTTGACTACACCTTAGAATAGTAGTGTCTGCCTTGAGTGAATTCATCTTCTGTGTTATTATATGTGAATTCCTGTGAGCCTACTGTAAACCATTTCAGGTCATATTTGGACCTTGCAGAAATTCTCTGGCTTTGTTTCCCTTTCTCACCCACATATGACCCTTGGAATTGCCATGTGGTATCATTGGGAAAAGTGGGAATGGAAGTGGGAGACACTACATGCGACATTACCAGTGAAGCCAGATACTGTTAATTTTGGATATGCATTACAGGTACCAATCAAAGAAGAAATTGAATCTCTTCAAGTTAACACCCTTCATGGTCAATTCTGTCCTTGCTGAAGGGAAAGGCGGATTCATAAGGGCCAAGCTAGTATGCAAGACTTTAGAAAACTTCTTTGCCTCTGCTGATGAAGAACTAACTATTGATCATGTGCCTATTTGGTGTAAGAATAGCCAAGGCCAGAGAGTCATGGTTGAACAGAGTGAAAAGCTGGTGAGTATCTAAATATCTTTAGTGTTAGCGATTTGGGAATAAATGAGAAGAGCTGGCATGGTACAGTGTTATTTCAGTCTTTCACTGCTTCAGAACTACTTGCAGGAAGTTGAAGATGGAGACTCATAATGATAACTGAATTGTACCGTATTTTTTGCGGTTAACAGCACTCATAGACGTCACATTTAATCCTCATAACTGTCCCTCTCATTTAACAGATGAGATACAGACATTGAATGACCTGTCCAAGGTTATAAGAGCTTGTCATTGTGTCATTGTGTCATTGTGTCATTGTCATTGTGTCATTCTGTTCCTAGAATCTGATTTTATCTAAAGATTGGGAATCTCTTTTCTAATTTTTTAAATTATTGGTACTACGTAGATTTTGCTAGTGGCAAATAAGTTTATTTCTTATTTATGAAGTCTTTTCAATCACTTGTCATTCTTTTTATGAATTAACTGTCAGTCAAAGTCTAGAAAAATAATCCAGCCTTTTCTGGCTCATCAAATGGTATGATCTCTGAGAGATGTCTTATCGCTGGGCTTGTTACTGCTGATCTCTGTACTTGAGAGACTCAGCAGTATTAAAGCGTTAGTGTAGAGCCTTTAACAGCTGTTGTACGTAACATTGCACAGTACTGTGATTATGCCTTTGATTTGACCTCTGTGTGTGGAAATGAAAGTGTGATTTCAGGGTGCTATGTTTTCCAGGGTCTTTAACTATGGGTTAAGGAGCACTGGTGGTGCAGTGGTTAAAGCACTCGGCTACCAACCGAAAAGCTGGTGGTTCAAACCCACCAGCTGTTCTGCGGGGAAAGATGTGGCATTCTGCGTTCGTAAAGATTTTACAGCCTTGAAAACCCTATGTGGCAGTTCTCCTCTGTCCTGTAGGGTCACTATGAGTCAGAATTGACTTGATGGCAGTGGGTTTTGGCTTTTAGTAAACTATGGGTTATTGTATCACTTGTTTTCTAGAATGGTGTCCTTGAAGCGAGCAGACTTTGGGATAACATGCGGAAGCTGGGGGAATGTAAAGAAGAGGCTTACCAAATGACTCATGATGGTATGGGAGTTTCCATATATTGCTATTTGTTAAATGTAACTGCATTATTTATGAGTTACAACTCTTATTACTCCTTTCTTTTAGGCTATTTGAAACTCTGGCAGCTGAGCAAGCCTTTGCTTGCCTCTTTTGACGCCATCTTTGTGGATGAGGCCCAGGACTGTACCCCAGGTGATAAACTGTTCAGGACATGAGTAGTCTCATATACATAGAAACAACATCATGATTATGTAAGAGGACATATATGTGAAATAAGTTGATTATTCTTATTTTTGATAAAGAAGAGGAACAAATGATACTTTGTTACTCAGAAACTCTTTTCATTTGACTTTGAATTTCAACAGTTGTCCCCTTTCCCTCCCAAACAGACTTTTTTACTCCAAATATTTTGCTTAGGTTATTCTTGAGATGTTGACTAAGAATAAGTCATCAGGTTATAAGGACTCAGGCTTGAATGGAAAAAGATAGTCAATTTGGGGTGAAAAATTTGTGTTGTATATTTCTCACATGGCTATCAGAGAGTAGACACTCGTGAGTATGACTTTCTGGGTCATCTTTGGGTTTTATGTTACGATACTAGAGGTAGAAGACAATCTGTCTCATATATGCCTATGTGGTTTTTTATAGTCAGTAATTTTTCTGGGACTGAAGATAATCTACTTTCCTAGGACCAAAAACTGTTTCTTTTGTACCATGATAAGATTGTTTCTTTGGATTGAGTGTGCCTATCCTATAGAAAAAGACAACTTTGTTCAGTGTGCCCTGGCTTAGCTTTATGAAAGCATTTTCATTCTTATCTTTCTCAAATATGGTTTATTTTTGGTATGTGGGTTAGAGAGTTCCTTAAGATCTCTTATTTTCCCTCTTACTTGGTTGCAGCTATCATGAATATAGTTCTGTCTCAGCCGTGTGGAAAAATCTTTGTAGGGGACCCACACCAACAGATCTATACCTTCCGTGGTGCAGTCAATGCTCTATTTACAGTCCCACATACTCACGTCTTCTATCTGACCCAGGTAAAAGCTTTTCTTTGCTTTTGTGTTCCCATGACCATGTAAACAAGTGTTATATTTCCTTACACTAGTTTTTAAGTGTTTACTGTGTGCCAGGCACCATGCAAGGCATTGTGCTAGGCTCACAGTATATAACAAATCCTTGCTTCTCAGCAGTAGTTCTCAAAATGGGGTTCTCAGGGAGTCTGCAAGGTCAAAACTTCTTTCATAATAGTTATTTGCCTTTTTCAGTGCGACAACATTTGCACTGATGGTGTAAAGCGATAGTGGGTAAAACTGCTGGCTCCTTACCAATAATCAAGGCATTGTCACCAAACTGTTGTATTCTTTACTGCAACACACTCAAAATAATTCAAAAACAGCAGTTTGTTTAAGAATGTCCTTGATGATACAGCAAGAATTATTAATTTTAATGTCTCTTGACCCTTGAGCACATCTCTACTATTCTGTGAGATTAAATGTGAAGTACGCATAAAGGACTTCTGCTGCAGACTGAAGTATGATGGCTGTCTGAGGAGGAGTACCTTTGTGATTGAGTTGTGAGCTGAACTGGCTGCTTTTTTCTTATAATATTTTTAGTTGAAACAATAGCTGACAGACCAACTCTGGTTATTCAGACTTGGGTGGCATTTTCTCAAAAATGAATGAAATGAGTCTGTGACTTCCAGGAAAACAACTGACAGTGTTTATTGCCAAAGATAAAATTATTGCTTTCAAGTGAAAATTTAAATTTTGGAAAACTTGTATCTGCCACCATGAACTTGACAACTTTCCCATACAGAATTTTATAATGAGATCAGTGAGGATATTAATGTATATGATGAGTTATGAAATGTGTCAACATTTAGAAGAACTGTGCAACTCAGTGATCTAATATTTCCTAAATGACCATTGCATGGTGTTACAAAATATGCATGGATAAAAAGTCCTTTTAAAGGGTAAGATAGACCAATGGATTTTAATATAACAGAGTACAAAAAGTTCATTGATGTGGTTTTGGATTCCATATTGCAACTAACCTTTAAGAAACTACCATTGTTAAGTTTTAGTGTAATATCAAAGAATAATATTCTTTTTTTTTTTTTTTTGTACTTTAGGTGAAGGTTTACAGAACAAATAGTTTCTCATGAAACAGTAGTACACATATTGTTTTATGACACTGGTTAACAACCCCACAACACGTCAACTCTCTCCCTTCTCGACCTTTTTCTTTCTTTTGGTGAAAATATACATAGCCAAAGATACACCATTTCAAAAATTTCTGCATGCACAGTTCAGTGACATCGACTATGATCTTCCAATTATGCTGCTCTTCCCACTTTAGATGAAGGTTTACAGAACAAAATAGTTTCTCATTTAACAGTTAGTACACGTTTCCCTATGACAGTGGTTAACGACCTCACAACACATCAGCACTATCCTTACTCAGTCTTGGGTTCCCTATCACCAGCTTCCCTGTCCCCTTCTGCCTTCTGGCCCTTGTCCCTGGACAGCTGTACCTCATTAGTCCCATTTGGTTTTATGGGGCTGTCCACTGCCTGGCTGAACGGTGAACCTTGGAAATGACTTCACCACTGAGCTAAAAGGGTGTTTGGGGGCCATACTCTCGAGGTTTCTCCAGTCTCCCTTAGGCCAGTAAATCTGGTCTTTTTTTCGTGAGTTAGAATTTTGTTCTACATTCTACTCCAGCTCTGTCCAGAACCTTCTGTTGTGATCCTGGTCAGAGCAGTCAGTGGTGGTAGCTGGGCACCATCTAGCTGTACTGGACTCAGTCTGTTGGAGTCCTTGATAGCTGTGGTCCATTAGTCCTTCAGACTGATCTTTTCCTTGTATCCTGTTCTCTTCATTCTCCCTTGCTCCCGGAGGGATGAGACCAGTGGAGTATCTTAGATGGCTGCTCACAGGCTTTTCTTTTTTTTTTTTCTTAATTTAATTTT
>NW_004444003.1:13257475-13307243 GCF_000243295.1 Trichechus manatus latirostris | reverse complement strand
GAGTGGGATTGCTGGATCATATGGTATGTCTATTTCTGGCTTTCTGAGGAAGCACCATATCCTTTTCCAAAATGGTTGTATCATTTTGCATTCCCACCAGCAGTGCATAAGAGTTCCGATCTCCCTGCAGCCCCTCCAACATTTGTTATTTCCAGTGTCAAAGAATAATATTCTTGATTAGCTGGATAGGCTATTAAACATTCCTCCTTTTTCAAGTACATCTCTGTGTGAGGCTGCATTTTCTTCATATGCTTCAACTGAAACAAATGTCATAACAGATTGAATAGAGATATAAATATGAGAATACAGCTGTCTTCTGTGAAGCTAGGCATTAAAGAGATTTGCAGAAACGTAAAACAGTGCTGCTCTTCACACTAAATTTTTTTTTGAAAATATAGTTGTGTTTCAAAAGATGTTGTTTATGTTCTCATATAATATGGTTATTGTTGAGTTTAAATGAATTAAATATTTTTTTAAATTTCTTTTTAAATTTTAAGTAAAAATTTAGAAATATTTTAAATATAAAAAAATATTTTTTAGTGTCTAATATGGTAAATATAGATAGATCTGATTTACATACATAAAAGCTCCTTGGGGGCCTCAGTAATTTTAAAAGTGTAAAGGGTCCTGAGCCCAAGAGTTTGGAGAACCGTTGCGTTTAAGAAACTCACTACTAGTTAGAGGATATGAGATGTGTCACCTTTTAAAATACATAATGTGAACCTTGAAAACATTAGGCTGAGTGAAATAAGTCATAAAAGGACAAATATTGTATGATCCACTTATATGAAATATCCAGAACAGTCAAAATCAGGTGTTCAGAGACCAAAGTTCATCAGTGGTTATTACCAGAGGCGGGCAGGAGGGAGAGGGTAAGGGGGCCTCATTGCTTTAGGGGATACTGAGTTTTTGTTAAGGGTGATGAGAAAGTTTGGAAATGGATAGTAGTGATGGTTGAACACCATGATGAACATAATTAATATCAGTGAATTGTACATGTAAAAAATGTTTAAGTGGCAAATGTTTTGTTACATACATATGTACGACAATTAAAAAAAATCTGATCTGTGCTATGTTTTGTTATGTTATAGAAAGTCCTGTAGCCTACTTTGTGACTTTATTCTTTTGAATTCCTGTGGTGATTTAGGGTGACATCATCTCAGAATAGTTTTTTTTAAAATAAATAATAGTAATAAGTAGGCTTTATTTTTAGAATGGTGCCCTGGTGGCGCAGTGGTTAACAGCTCGGCTGCTAACAGAAGGTGAACAGTTCAGATCCACCAGGAACTCCATGGAAACCCTATGGGGCAGTTGTACTCTGTCCTTTAGGGTTGCTATGAGTCGGAATGACTTGACAGCGAGTTTGATTTGTTTTTTTTTGGTTATTTTTAGAACAGTTTTAGATTCACAGAAAAGTTGAGAAGATTGTACAGAGATTTCCCTTATATCCACCCCCCCCCACCTATTTTTCCCTATTATTACCTCTTACATTAATATGGTACATGTGCCACAATTAATGAACCAGTATTGATACATTATTAATGAAAGTCCTTTATTCAGATTTCCTCAGTGTTTAACTACTGTCTTTTGCTGTTCCAGGTTCCTATTCATGATACCACATTACATTTAGTTTTCATGTGTCCTTAGGCTCTTCTTGGCTGTGGCATTTTCTCAGACTTTTCTTGTTTTTGAAGACCTTGATAGTTTTAAGGACTACTGGTCAAGTATTTTGTAGGTGCTTGTCTATTGGAATTTGTCTGATGTTTTTCTCGTGATTGGATTGTGGTTATGGTGTTTTGGGAGGAAGGCCTCAGAGGTAAAGTGCCATTTTCATCACGTGATATCAAGTGGGGTACACACTGTTGACATGATTTGTGACTGTTGTAGTTGACCTTGATCACCCAGCTGAAGTAGTGTTTGTTAGGTTTCTCTACTGTAAAGTTACTTTCCCCCCCCCTTACCATACTCTGCTCTTTGGAAGGAAGTCACTATACTAAGATCACACTTAAGAAATGGGGATTTGTGGCCCTCTCCTTGAGGGTGGAGTATCTAAATAAATTATTTAAAATTCTTCTGCAACGGAGATTTGTCTCTTCTCCTCATTTATTTATTTATTCACTCATTTAATATCAGTATGGACTCAGGGATATTTATTTTATACTTTGGGTTATAGTCCACTCAGAATAGTTTTTATAGCAATAAAGCACTGTTTGTTGAAGGCCTAGTTTTCCTTTGACTTTGGTGACTGTATCATCAAAGCACCAAATATTTGATTACCTTAACTTATGAATACATGGAAAAAATAATAAATACCATGAGTTTGGGGAAGAGCAGTATCTTTCCAGCTGGAGTGATTAAGGAAGTCAGGTCTGGGGCTGAATTTTGAAGGGTAGAAAATTATTTTGATAGGGGAAAAGAACTAGCCAAGGCAGGGAAGGTACAGGAAAGGCTCAGGGAATAATGATCATACTTGTGACTGGTTAATGTAGGGCAGTGGTTTTAAAAATTAATGTTGAAAGGCCTCTCAAAGGCAGGGGGAGAAACCCTTCCTACTGTCTTAATCTTTTGTATAATTTGAGCTTCTTTGTAAGATTTGATTTAGAAAAATGGGTAGATTTGTTTAAAAGAAAAATTTACTGTTGGTGTTGGGGAGTAATGGGAAATAAAGGCTATCCAGATTGTGAAGGAACTTCAAAGTGATCTCATCACTTTTTTCCTTATGCATGTTGTTTTTTCTTTGTAGGTAGAGAATGTCTTAAGTGGGCGTGATTCATCTGGCAGAGGTATAGAGAATCGTTTGACAGAGGGAGTAGAGTGGAGGTAGAGACCAAGTAGGTTCAGCATGAAGTTTGAGTTTTTGAACTAAGCTGGTAGCAGTGATAGAAAAAGATGGTTATAAACGTTATAATGGTAGAATTATCAAGATTTGGATTTGGGGGCAAGGGGTAAACAAAAATAACTCGGAGGTTTCATGATCCCACTGCCATAGAGTTGATTCTGACTCATAGTGACCATATAGGACAGAGTAGAACTGCCCGATAGGCTTTCCAAGACTGTAATCTTTATGGAAGCAGACTGCCGCAGCTTTCTCCTTTGGAGCAGCTGGTGGGTTCAAATCGCCGACCTTTTGGTTAGCAGCCTAGCACTTTAGTCACTGCGCCACCAGGGCTCCTTCCTAGAAGTTTCATGATAGAAAATACTATTTTTAATATTTGGGAATAAGACCAGTGACGTTTTGATTACCAAGCTCCTGTTTAGGTACAAGTGGTTTTACAGGTGGGAATTTCCAAATACCCTTTCCTTGTAGAGTGAGTCAGGAGTAACTAGTTGGGTTTGGCAGTGCCAGGACTTGGCAGTGATAGAAATGTGCTAACATACGTCAGGGAGTGTTGCTAACTCCTTTTGTTTTGTTGTTTTCCAACAGAGTTTTAGATTTGGTGTGGAAATAGCTTATGTGGGAGCTACTATCTTGGATGTCTGCAAGAGAGTAAGGAGAAAGACTTTGGTCGGAGGAAACCATCAGAGTAAGGCTTTCAGTTAGTTTGCTTTTATTTGTTACAAAATTCTGTTTTCCTCTCTATTTTGATTTGCCATAGAGTTTGTGCTCTCTCCGAAAAGGTGGCATTAGAGGTGATACAAAAGGGCAAGTGGCCCTGTTGTCCCGGACAAATGCCAATGTGTTTGATGAGGCTGTGCGGGTGACTGAAGGAGAAGTACCTTCAAAGATACATTTGATTGGGGTAAGAGTAAATTTCTCTTGACTGCTTCACGTACAGAAACTTTGCAGGTGGACATATCCATTCAAAAAGTTCAACTTAATTAGGATTTTTATTTAAGAAAGCATTTGAGTTTTTGACTCATTTTCACAGGCTGAGCTGTGACTGAAGTCTTTACCCCTGGCTATTCTGATTATGCTATAAAGTCAGACCTTTAACAGCAGAGGATCTTATCTTCCATTCTTTGAAAAATGAATGCCCTTCTTATCTTTCACTGTATGAATGAGGCTGCTGATAGTTGAGTTTCTACCTGAAAATTTTCTGGTTGTGCGTTGTTCACTGTTGTAAGAGCAACTGAGGTAACAACGCGCTGAGAAACACTAATGTCCTCTAGTGTATTGAGTTTGAACACCTGGGTTCTAGCTCTGGTTCTGTCACTAACTTCGTGTGGCTTGGAGCAAGTCACAACTTCTGTGTGCCTCATTCTCTCCTTCTCTAAGATAAAAATAATGCCTTTTCTTTATCTGTTTCACGGGGAAGTTAGGAGGATTAACTGATATGTGTATGGCATTTTTAACTCTTTGAAGCAATGTTATATGACTAAAATATATTCATTCATTCATTTATGAAAAAATATTTCTGAGGGCTTACTATGTCCTGGGCACTCAATACAGTAAGTGAATCATAAGCAAAAGATGTTATAATTTTTCTCTTTTTTATTACAAAGATTATATAGCCATATTATAGAAATTTTGGGAACTGAAAGGAAGAAAAAAATCACCCATAATCTCAGTATTTTGTATAATAATTTTTATTTTTCCTAATTATTTTTGTCTTTGTCCTTATGGGTATATACTTTTACATAATTATAATTATAGTGTACATAAAAATGTGTGCTATTTTCACTCAGCACATAGCGTATTTTCTTTTATGTTACTGCTTTAATGACTTTACAATATTTCATCCAGTGAAAGTAGCATAATTTAGCTTTTCATTGTTAAAAAAAAAGTACTTTGGAATATCATCCATGTTAGGCATAATGAAAAGTAAGTTCTCTCCCCTCTCATCCATCCATTTATGGCCTATAATATGTGTTGTTATACTTGATTACATCTGGTTTTGAATTATAGTGTATACTTTTATTTTGGTCTCTGTTTTATGTGTCTCTTCTCGAAGAGGTTATAAATCCCTTGTGAATGGAGCCCTAGTCATCTCTTTCTTTTGTGTTAGTGCCTCGTTCTGTGCTAGTGCTGGAGCACACAGTGCTCAGCAGACACTTCTTAGGTAGGATTGGGTTAAACTGTGGTACAGTCAGGCTTTCTCACCCAGGAGCTTACCTTTTAAAATGTAGAACAATTGGGACCTAAAGATAGTCTGTAGTTCTTTCCTCAGAAGAAACCATGGTAAGTATTCATACTCAATACTTTACATTCAGGTACCATTTGTATTCTTTATTGTAATCTTTTTGTGTTCTGGAAGGTAGATTTAAATTGTCCCTTTATTAATGAGAAAACAGAGTACAGCTAGTTAATTACCTTTTTTAAAAACATAGGAAGAGTTTGAGGTAGCAGCCAAAGCTTAGAATTTGATGATGCTGAGGTTCGGGCGGCATTGTAGCCAAGTACTTTGTGCTTGATCAAGTTTTCTGCTTACTGTCTTTATGCTTTGGGTACAGTTTGAGATCTGTTTCCAAGAAATCGTCTCATTTCAAAGTCCCAATTCTACATTTACTTTGTTTTGTTAAAAAAAGACAAACAAAAAACAACAACAACAAAGCAAAGCAAAAAGCAACAAAAAAACAAAAATCCCACCAAAAAACTTTTTCAGGGGATTAAATCATTTGGATTGGACAGAATCATTGATATTTGGATCCTTCTTCAGCCAGAGGAAGAGCGGAAGAAACGTGAGTACCCTGCTGGCCTGGGTGCAGTGGAAGGAAGCACTCAAGTGACAAGGGATGGGAAAAGAGCGGGCTGTTTTCAGTCAGTGTTCTTATTTTCCTTCTGGAGAAGGGTAGAGCTAGTGTTGCTCTTTTCCCATGAAGAGTGGGATGCCTGAGGCCTCCTGTTTTCAGAGGTACTGGCAGTTCTTTCTGGATCTTTCTCTCAGAAGTCTAAGTTTCTTTCTAATACTGGTCCCTTATGCTGTCTTCCCCACCATCTTTCTGTCTGTCTGGTCAGGTTTATACAGAGAAACTTCTGCATGGGCCCCAAATTATAATTTCTCACATTTCTGTATAGCTTTTCTTTTCATGGTTACAGCGCTATTTCAAATCCCTGTGAAGTAGGTAAGGAGTTCAAGGATAGGGTTCTTTATCCTCAGTTTGGAGATGGAGAGGCTAAAGCACAGGTTATTTCACTGACTTGCCCAGGAACACACAGCAAATTAGTGATGTAGTCAGGACTAGAACCTGGATTTCCCAACTTTAAAGCCATTGATCTACTGTGCTGTTGGTTATAAATGTGTAGCTGTTGCCACTGTATTTTAGTGCAGTGTGTATCATGTTAACTTGTGTATGTATTCTCCTTAGAAAACCTCATTATTAAAGACAAATTTATTAGAAGATGGGTGCACAAAGAAGGCTTTAGTGGCTTGAAGAGGTATGTGACTGCTGCCGAGGATAAGGAGCTTGAAGCAAAGATTGCAGTGGTTGAAAAGTATAATATCAGGATTCCAGAACTGGTGGAAAGAATAGGAAAATGCCATATAGAAGATTTGGACTTTGCAGGTAAGGAAAACCGTTCTTAACTTCCCACCAGGAGAAGGAACACATGGTCTTCTGATGCTTCTTGCCTGCATGAAATACACTTGTGACCAAGGATGCCTTTGTTGAGTTATTGGCATTGTTGAAGAGAAAGGGAATTGAAGCTGTTGTTCTTTAGGGGCTCTTTATTTCTGTTCTCCTTCCAAGCCAGTACAACAGGATTTTCTAACCCCAACACTACCACTGTATAACTGTGGGCAAGCCACTCAACCTCTTCTGGGCCTCTGTCGCTTTATCTGTAAAATATAGGAGGTGGATAGTCGCTTAGAGCTCTGGATGTGATTCTGAAATGTACTACTTCTCCTGAAACTAATTTTCTACTTTTTCCTTTATCTTTTATCTGTTTATTTATTTTTGATTGTGGTTTTATTTTTCCCCCCAAAGCTGCATATAGGCAAGAAAATGTAGTTAGGGTTTTAAGAGTATATTAGAAAGCATATAATTTTTTTTTTTTCTTTCTTTTCTTCCTTGTCAAGTGCTCATCTAACCTCTGTGTTTTAATTCTAGAGTACATTTTGGGCACTGTGCACAAAGCCAAGGGCTTGGAGTTTGATACAGTGCATGTCTTGGATGATTTTGTGAAAGTGCCTTGTGCCAGGCATAATCTTGCACAGCTTCCCCACTTCAGAGTTGGTAAGGAGATTGATTGCAGTCTTTTGTTTTAGCCATAAGAGTTCACTGGGGATGCTTCCTCCTGACTACCTTACTTTCTGTGGGATGGTGTGGCCTCCTGGTATGATCCCGCTAGAAGAAAAAAAAAAACACCTCCTAGTCCTAAACTCTTGATTCTTATACTGTGGTTTTTAGAAAAACCAAACCTTCATAGGATTCACCTCTTTAAGGCCTGCTTGTAGGGAGGTTATGTTTGTTGTGGCTACCTAACATGCATCTCTCTTGAGCTTTGGATGTTTCACCATCAGACATTGGGTGCCCTAGCCTCATGAAAACTTTAAAACTTTTATGTAGTTTACTTGCTCACCAAGATGCTTTTTTTCTTTAACTAATCTGCCCTCTTTTTATTAAAGAGACCAGAAAATCATAAAAGATGAAATAGTGAGTACTCTCTCATTTGTCTGCTTTTTTGTAAATTTATACTCAAGGCTAGTTATTAGATTCTTAGTATCGGTGGTGGTGTTTTGGTTTTAAATGTTAGAATAAACCCGTTTGAAGGTTCCCTAGAAACAAATCTGTTAACCATGGATTAAAAATTTGGGGCATAGCGTACATTGGAATGCCAAAAACATAAATACCAAAAATTCCTTGTCTTTGCTAAGTATACTCATAAATGTTGGAAAAACATGGTATTGAGCATAAATTGGAGTCGAGTGGTGAAAGGAAGTGGCCAGAGAGAGAGAGAGATTGACTGGCTTACTTTTTTTGAAGTTTATTTAATTTATAATCTACCACCCCCCCCCGCATTGGTCATTACATGTTTACATACTTAATTTTTTTGGTAACAGCTTTATTAGATATAATTCACATACCATACAATTTACTCATTTAAAGTGTACAATTTAATGGCTTTTAGCATATTCATAGGTCAACTGCTTTTTAACACCGCAGTGTTAGTACTATGAATGAGAGGAGAGGCGCAAAATAGGCAATAAAGACCTGTAAATTTATTTTTCTTCTCTGGTTGTCATATGACAACACAAGACATTTCCAGATTGGACTAGGTAATACCAGAGAGCATAATGAAATGGAAGGAACATAGGCTTTGGAGAGGAGTAGACTGAATGGTGCAAATGGTTAGGCACTCAACTACCAACAGAAAGATTACTAGCCAAAAGGTTGGCAGTTCAAACCCGCCCAGACCCGCCTTGGGAGACAGGCCTGGCCATCTGCTTCTGGAAGGTCACAGCCTTGAAAACCCTATAGAGCAGTTCTACTCTGTACACATGCGGTCGCCATGAGTCGGAATCAGCTCAGTAGCACCTAACAACAACACCAGACTTGGGTTCAGAACCTAGGCACTTGATAAACTGTGGCCTTGTTTAAGTGATTTACCATCTTAGTTTCTTATCAGTCTCACAGGATTGTTGTGAGGATAACTGGGATAATGCATGTACATATTTACCTAGTATATCACATGTGTTGAATAACTAATGAACAGATTCCCAGGATTTACCTGTGGTAGGACTAAATAAAACTCAATGTTCTCTGCCACTAGTCTGCTAGGCTTTTGTTTGTTTTTGGAGTTGGTGCATATAGGAAGATTTTGTGTATACTACCAGCAAATCTTGTGTGGGTTTTTTTTTTTTTTTTTTTGGGTGGGAGGAGCAGGGTGAGAGGTAATAAACATGTAGATAAGAACATAAATTTTTATAAGCAGTCTTTGAGGGTATATGTATTTTTTCCTTTTCTTTCTTTATTAGAGTCATTTTCTGAGGATGAATGGAATTTACTGTATGTTGCAGTAACTCGTGCCAAGAAGCGTCTCATCATGACCAAATCACTGGAAAACATTTTGACTTTGGCTGGGGTAAGAGACATGGATACCAAAAAAAAAAACAAAAAACAAAAAGATCCATTGCTGTTGATTCCTGAGCCAAAAATACTTAAGTCTGAAAACTAAAACTTAAATATTAAAGTTAATATAAATACTCATTTTTTCTTTAGCTATTTCCAAAACATAGGATTTTGTCTAGCAGGATGATTTTAAAGTGCCATATCGTACTGTTCGCTCAGGGAACTGAGAAATATTAGGAGCTGTAGAGTCGAAGCATTGCTGCTAATGGCTTTATACCTTGTGGCGGGGGCAGTACCCATTTTTTAGTAAACAGTGGTTAGAGTCTCAGTGTTGTTTAGTGGTGCTAAGACAGAATGCTGGTACTCATAATTGAATATTTATTGAGTACTTTCTAGGCACTGGGGGTATAATACCAGGTAACAGAAATTCCTTGCCTTCATAGGGTGCACGTTTTAGATGAAGAAACAAACCCTAAGTTTGCTTAAACAAATACGATTTCTGTCTACATTTTTGAGGAAGATAATATTAGGGTTAAAAAGGAAGAAACTACAAATAAATGCTCTATTTGACCTGTCACAATGGCAAAGCCTCTTGCATAAGACTGATTACCTTGCATTTTTATTGCACTTTTATCTTTCATTTCTCGTTTGTCCTTTTTCCTCCAAGCCACTCTGATGTAGGTTTATTTGGCTGTAAGAATGTTTCTGGAATTTGAAATCAAATGTGTTCCCAAATCAGTTTTTCTTCACCTGGGCCTCACCATGTGGTGATTGCATAAGCATCAGAACTAGGAACTGAAGCCCTTTTTCTTTAGCTGCATTTTTAGTGGCACCTGGATCACCCAGTGAAGGCTCAAGAGATGGTTTAGAGCAGGGATCAGCCTTCTGTAAAGGACCGGTAGTGAATATTTTAGGCTTTGCAGGCCATGTGATCTCAGTTGTTAATAGCAGGAAAGCAGTCACAGACAATATCTAAACAAACGAGTATGGCTGTGTTCCAATAAAACTTCATTTACAAAAACAAGCACTGGGCTGCATTTGGCCTACCAGCTGCAATTTGCTGACCTCTGGTTTGAGATAAATGTGACTTTTCTTAATCTCCAAACCAGTACCCTAGGGAGTTAAGCAGAATAATAGTTTTTGTGTACAAATAGTCTTAAGAATCACCTGAGGATCTTGTTAAAATGTAGATTCTGATTCAGTATGTCTGGGGTAGAAATGCAAATTCTCAGCAGGGGTTTGAACTGGAATGAACCAGGTTGAAGCTCTGGTCAGAATGGAAGGTAGTGGTAGCCAGGCACCATCTAGTTCTGGTCTCAGGCTAGAAGAGGCCGTGGTTCATGTGGGCTATTAGTTCTGTGGACTCATTTTTTTCTTTGAGTCTGGTTTCCTTCATTCTCTTTTGCTCCAGATGAGTAGAGACCAATAGTTGTATCTTAGATGGCTACTCACAAGCTTTTAAGACCCCAGATACTATTCACCAAACTAGGATATAGAACATTATCCTTATGGACTATGTTATACCAGTTGACTGAGTTGTCCCACAAGACTATGGTCCTGAGCCTTTGAACCCAGTAAACCAATCCCCCAAATTGTTTGGTTATGTCTGGGAAGTATCTGTAACTGTGCCGCCTATGTGTTTTATAATGTATATGAATATATATGCAGCACACACAGACATGTAATACATATGTCTACAGATATACCTATGCATGCACACCCATATACTCACGTGTGCCTTCCTATACACATATATATGTATATATCTACCTATGTATCCACACACGTTTTTTTGGTTGTTGTTACTGTTGCAAAATTGTGTTATAGCATTTACCAAAATTGTCCCGTGTATTTCTTACTGTCATCATTTACCTTGATCAGGATGTGCAGACTTCACCCATATTGTATATTGCCTTTCCCATCACCAAAAATAACAAGTGTCTACTATCTAAAAAATGATTCTGCCTTCCTCCCCCCCATTCTGTTGCTTTCTGTGTGTATACCTATTCTTGACTTTTTATAAAAGCAAAACAATACAATAGTTGTCCTTTTGTGATTGATTTATTTGACTTAAGTTTCTTAATTTAGAGTACTCCAGGACTCCTACCTCTCTCCCCACTTTTTAATGCTGCTGACTTATTGCAGAAACTGGGTCAGTTGTCCTATAGAATGTTCCACGTTCTAGATTTGCTTCCTTGTGTGGTCATATAACTTATTCTGCTATCGCCTACCCTGGGTTTCCTATAATAGGAAGTTAGTCATAGAGGCTTAATTAGGTATGGGTTTAACTTTTTTGGCAGGAGCACTCCAAAGGTGGAGCTGTGTGCTCTGTATTGCATATCAGGCGGCTCACAATATCAGGTTATCTCCCTTTTAGTGATACTAAATGGTTCGCCTTTTTAGTAGACAGAGCTAGGAAACCTGTATTTTTATTATTATTGTGCTTTAAATGAAGGTTTACGGAGCAAATTAATTTCTCATTAAGCAATTAATACACGTATTGTTTTGTGACATTGGTTGCCAACCCCATGACATGTCAACACTCTCCCCTTCTCAACCTTGGTTTCCCCATTACCAGCTTTCCTGTCCCCTCCTGCCTTGTTGTCCTCGCCCCTGGGCTGGTGTGCCCATTTAGTCTCATTTTGTTTTATGGGCCTGGCTAATCTTTGGCTGAAGGGTGAACCTCAAGAGTGACTTCAGTACTGAGTTAAAAGGGCGTATGGGGGCCATACTCTTCCGTTTCCTCCAGTCTCTGTCAGACCAGTAAGTCTGATCTTTTTTTTTTGTGAGTTAGAATGTTGTTCTATATATTTTTTTCCAGCTCTCTCTGGGACCCTCTATCTGTATATAAAAAAAAAAAAGAAAAAAGAAAAATCGAGAGTTCATGTTGATAATTCTAATTCAGTTTTTTTTGCTTTTTAAAAAAGCTTTTCATTGCTAAATATGACACAAATACAGAGAACAACGTAAAACGATATACAGCTTAAAATTATCTTAAGGTGAACATCCAACCAGATCAGGAGGTGGAATTCGCCAGCATCCCAGACCGCCTGTCCAGTGGCTCCTCCCAATCATTGCTCTCTCTCGCTCTCCCTCTCCCCCTCCCTCCCTCTCCTTCCCTCCCTCTCTCTCCCTCTCTCTCCCTCCCTCCCTCCCTCCCTCTCTCTCTCTCTCTCTCCCTCTCCTGAGAGTAACTATAAGAGTAACTACCATCCCAATTTGTATTGTAGCCATTTTCTTACTTTTTCTCATAGTTTTTTACCAGATGTGCACTGCTGACAATATGAGTACTAAAAACAAAATGTATTTGGTACATGCTCCCTTCATTCACTCATTTTTAAAAAAGGCTGTACTGTATCTGCATTGTCAGAGCCTTTAGCCCTTGACGTTTATAACTCTCATTAATTGTAGTACTACAGTCCAATTCAGGTTTAACATTAAAGGATTTTTACTTCCTTTACACTTGAATCTTTTTTCTTACACTGAAAATCTTGGATCCTAATAGTACTTATTAACTACTTATTTATATTATTCTCCTATATATAAAGTTTCACAGTAATACCAATATTACTATGAACAGAATAGTGAATGGAATTTAAGATTTCCTAATCACTCCATTTCTCCCACTAATGATGTATAATCAAAATATATTCTAAAGTCACTTGAAATAAATATTTTTTTTCCCTCTGTGGTTTTATCACCAATTTGATATACAGTTAGATGTATTTGTTTGTTAGCAATCTCTACAGGGATTGCTTTGCTTATTTTTTATTTATTTATTTTTGAATATGTAAAGCACATTTATGTTTTCACAGTGAAACCTTTGCAACAAGGTGTATTCGGAGAAGTCCCCTGTCCCCTTCAGACTAGTCTCTCCCTCTACCACTGGTAGCTAATTTTTAAGTTAGTTTTAAGTTTATCCTTCAGTTTTTTTGCATGTATTAGTAAATATGTAAATTCTTATTCTTTTTCACAAAGGTAGCATTCTAACTATTCTGTACCTTTTATCACTTAATGATATGCATAGAAATCACTCTTTATCCGTTCATAGAGCTCTTTCTCATTCCTTTTTACAGCTGAATAGTATTTCACTGTGTGGATGGACCATGGCTTATGTAGTCCCTCAATGATGGACACTGAATTATTTCCAGTCTTTTGCTTTTAATAATAATGCTACACTGCGTAACCTTATGCATGAATCATTTTGTATTATTGCTTGTGCATATTTGGGATAAATTTCTAGAAGTGGAATTGCTGGGTAAAGGATAAATGCATATGTGATTTTCCTAGTTATTGCCAGTTTTTTCCCAGAGGTTATATCACTTTAAGAGTCTCCCCAGTTATGTATGAGAATTAAATAGGCTTTTCAAAGTTAATTGGAAGTGTATCAGTTGGTTACTGTACACATTTTATGGGGAAAGTGTGCTTTACCCATAGAAGAAAAGAAAATACATAATCAAGAGAAATACTTCCCTTTTGCCAAGGCTGGGGAAGGAAACACCTGCCTGCTTACAGGGGTACTCTGAGGAAGCCTAGAAATACTTTCCATTTTTGTGAACAGATATTTATAAGTCTGATAGACTTTGCTTGAAGGGAAGTTCTTCTGCTTTTTCTTTATCACAGCCTGTATCATCACAGATTAATAATTTAGAGGATATGAAAGCATGTTGTGAACTGTAGAGTTAAGCTTGGTGGCATTTTAGAGACTGAAAGCGAGTCGTTGTTTTCTACTACCTAGAGCCATCAACTTGTGGTCTCCCCTCTAACCAAGAATAGATCAGGCAGCCTCGTTTTCCTCTGACCCCCTTAGAAAATACAGCTGGCGTGATCACCAGAAGGCTTTTTGTTTGCATGCTTCTTTAAAGTTTGAGGAAGTGAAGGAAATCATTGTACTGTTGAATTATTAAGTGACACATGGAGTTATGCCAGTTGCTCAAAAACAGCCTCTCAGCCTCCCAAAATCTTAGAGTCTGAGTTCAGATCTCACATGCATATCCTTAGAACAGTGCCCCTAGCACATAGTTGATGCTCACTGTTTGTTGAATAGGTGAAGGAAGTATCTTCCCCTTCTGTGCCTGGTCTTTTAACTTTATTTAAAGAAGCAGCTAGCAGGGTAAAGAGCAAAGGCTCTGAAGTCAGACTGCCTAGGTTCACATCCCAGTTCTTCCATTAACTACCTGAGTGATCTTGAGTCAGTTACTTAACCACTCTGTGTCTGTTTCCTTATCTGTAACACTGGCATAACGATAATAACTGCACCTCAGAAGAGGTGATGAGAGAAGGATTATAATGAACTGATGAAATGACTGCATTAATATTACTTGGGAAAATCTTAGGGGGTACTCAAAGGTGGTTAATGGTCTTTGAGATAGCTCCAGGAGGGAGGTACTGAGGGGAGACCTAACCATTGAGAAGGATGAGAAGAGCTTTGTGGTCATGGTATGTACTCATTCATTCAACAGTAATTGTTGAGCACCTTCTACAGAATAGAAGTGCTTTTGAATCAATTGCTTCCTTGTCACTTAGCTTTGCATCGGAAGATTATAGGAGAGAGAAACAAAGAATTGATATTGCTTGATGATTAAAATCACAGACTGAATTTAGGCAGACCTGGGTTTGAACCCCACATTTGCCACATTCTAGCTATGTGATCTTTTGCATAAGTTACCTAACTTCTCAGTTCTGGATCCCTCATCTATAAAATGGGGATGGTGGCAATGTCATCCTCATGAAGTCATTGTTGAGGATGATTATGTGAAGTGCTGTATGTGTGAAGTACCTTACTCCTAGTAAGGAGCCAATACGTTTAAAAGTAAAACAACGTAGCATTATTTAAGGAGGGAAGATGTATGTGGTGATGTAATGTGCCTTTTGAGTCCTGGAGGCCAGAGGTCAAAACAAAGTTTTTGGTTTTGCTATTCCCCCTTGTGATAGTGTTTGCAACAGCTCTTCCATCTTGTGGTAGTGTTTGCAACAGCTTATGCAGTTTGATGGAAGCCCCCTAGCAATTACTTGGATGATGTGTTTCCTGACAGTTACTGGTCTTCATACCTGTGCAAGTATTGAACACCCAAGCTGTCACTGAAGAGGGAGGGTGGCTTGATTGATTGACTCACCTGTTTATTCAGTTAACGAGTATTTGATTTATAGTATTACATTCCAAGCATTGTAGTTAGTACTACGGGGTACAGATAACAAAACAAATAATGTGGTCACTGATCTCATGGAATTTGCAGTCGGTGGGGAGTATTAGGCAGTTTGAGATGTAGCAGTGAGCTTTGGGGAGAATGCAAGTCTGCCACACTTACATGTGTTCTCTCATCACACTTTTGGGCCAGTTGGTTAGTTCTCCTTATCACTGTCTTTTTAACAGAGCACCAGTAACTGGTTTTTCAAATGAATTGTCTGTACAGGAAGATTTATTTCCTCCCTTAAGCATGGGATTTTAAAAGTTTTTGTTTGTTACGGGATTTTAAAAGTTTTTGTTTTTTAAGCTTTTAGCAATGGTTAGACTGTGGAATGATTCTAACATTTACTCAAATGGTTTCCCCCCCCTTATCTTAAAGATCCTATTTATGAGTGGAAATTGATGTTCTCCCCAAAGAGTAAATTTGGGGAGATTCCCTATAAGGTTTTTATTTTGGTGGAATTTTATAAATTCTAAAATTAATATGGAAGAACAATGCCTAAGAATAGACAAGTCAAGGAAGATGGAGGTGTGGGGACTTCTGGCTGGGTATTATAACTTATTATAAAGTGATAGCAATTAAAGCAGTCTGGCATTGGTGCAGGAAGAGACAAAAAAGATCGATGGAGCAGATTAGAGAGCTCCCAGGTCTCACGTGGGTGTATGAGAATTTAGTGTATAAAAAGATGATATTATATAGATTGATAGGGAAAGTTAGTAAGTAGTGCTGAGGTAATTCGCTTTCCATATAGAAAAAAGTGAAATTAGATTCTTGCCTCATACCGTTATAAATTCTAAATTGATTAAAGATCTAAATGTAAAAAATTAAAATTTTTAGAAATATTAGGAAAATGCCTCAAAAGAAAGGTTTTCTTAATGAAGATGACATAAAAATAAGAATCATAAAACAAGTAAATCTGCATCAAAATGGAAAACTTCACTGTGATAAAATAATAGCCCACATTTAATTAATCCTTAAAAAATATCCTTTGAGATGCAGTTATTGTTGTTGTCCCAATTTTACAGACAAGCAAACAGACACAGAGTGGCTAGGTAACTGACCCAAGGTTACACAGGTACTGAGTGGAAGAACTGGGATGTGAACCTAACAGTCTGATTCCAGAGCCTTTGCTCTTTACCCTGTTAGCTGCTTAAATAAAGTTAGAAGACCAGCCACAGTATGGGAAGAGATACTTCCTTCATCCATTTAACAAGCACTGAGCACTAGCTGGAGCCCTGGTGGCACAGTGGTTAAGCGTTCAGCTGCTAACCAAAAGGTTGGCAGTTGGAATCCACCAGCGGCTCCTTGGAAGCCCTCGGGGCAGCTCCGCTCTGTTGTAGAGTCACTATGAGTCGGAATCACTTGATGGCAAAGGGTTTTGGGTTTTGAGCACCAGCTATGTGCTAGGCACTGTTCTGAGGATATGGCAATGAACAAAACAGAAATCTCTGTCCTCCTGGAGCTTATGTAATTGCAGGAAATATGACTGACAAAGGTCATAAAGAACTACAAATTAGTAAGCAAGAGACAACCTGATATGTAAATGGGCAAACGATGTAAATAAGTTCACAGAAAATGAAACCCCAGTGGCCAGTAAACATGTTAAAAAAAAAAAAAAAAAGATAATGCAACCTCTCTAGTAATTAGGGCAATACAAACTAAAATAATTAATCAGATTGGTAAAACTGAAAAAGTTTGATCATTTAAGTATTGGCAAGAATGATGGGAAGAAGGCACTCTAATATTCCTGGTGGAAGGATACATTTCACATCTTAAGTGAGCACCAGTTCTTAAATTGTGGTCTGGGGACCTTTTAGGGTGTCGACATGGTCAAACTATTTTCATAGTACATATAATTTTCATAATACAGTGAAACGTCTGAGAGCCGGCACTCGATGGGACTGCCTTGTTTTTCTGGGTCTTGCAAGTTTTCCACCTTTGACGGGGTGCAGCCTTACCACTTTTCTATCACTTGTTTCAGTGGAAAATATTTGAGTTTTCCTTCTTTTTCAGGTTTCCACCTTACACAAATTTTGGCTTTCGCAGATTTTACTGTAATACTAAGATGTTATTCACCCTTTCACTCTGTTGCTCACACAAGTGTGCATTGGTGTTTCCCAGAAGCCACATGACATGTGATGTTGCCACAGATTGACTGCAAAAGCAGATGTGGGAATCCAGCTAGACATTAAAGAGATTTGCAAAATGTAAAACAATGCTACTCTTTTCTCACTATTATTTTTATTTTTCATTTTTGGAAAATATAGTTATTTTTCATAACAATATTTAGGTTAACGTAATGGTTTATTATTATTTTTAAGTGAATTAAAATTTTTTAAAATTTAGAATATGGTAAATATTAATAGATATAACTCATATAAACAAAAGCTCTTTGGAGCCCTTAGTAGTAGTGTAAAGGGATCCCAAAACCAAAATGCTTGTGAACTGCTGCTCAGAGCAGTGCTTTTTAAAGAGCAGATGGCAGTTCATTAGTGATTTTTGAAATTAGTGGGTTATGTCAAGCTTTAAAAAAAAGTGAATTAGAATAAAATCTAAAAAAAACCACAGTACATTACATGTAAGATTAGGTAATATAACTTTAGTTGTGTGTGTGTGTAGAATTGTAATGTTAAATGGGTTTCCTGATAAATTTTGAAAGCACCAGCCCTAGAGAAACTCTGGCTTGTGAGAACAGGGAAACGTACAAAGATACTCATTGTTGCAATGAGATAATTTGCAAACAGTCTAGATTTCCAAAAAAAAGGAAGTGGGTAAATAAAATGTGAAAGATTAATATGATGGAATCCTATATAACACTTTAAAGAAATGAATTAGATGAGAAGAAAACTAACAATGGAAATAAATATATATAAAATGATACTTTTATGTTCTTGGAAATGTTTGTGAATATAAAGTTATTTTAGAATGAATTGGAAGGGATACACACCACATTTATGATTCTGGTTGCCCCTGGGGAATGGAATGGAGATGACAGGCAAAGGGGACTTCAACAAAATCTATCATTTTATTTTAAAGAAGAATTTCACATAGTTATCATCTCATGGTGGATAGATGAGTGTTTATATATTTTCTGTTCTTTTTATAGCAAGTTGGTAGCTCCTGCAAGAGGAAAAACCAAATAAATCAAAATGTTGGACATAGATTGTGAAAAAATCAGTCAGTTATAAACCAGAAAATATGAAATCATAATCATTTATTTGATCAGCAAATTTATGGTCCTGCTAGTGGCAGGTGCTATGTTAAACTTCTCAGGGGCAGCAGCGAATCAGACATTGGAGTCAGAATATTGTGACATTTATAGTCTAAGAGGTAATGAACATTATATTGGATGCTCACTGTATGACAAGCACTGAGCACTTTCTATGTATTGTTATATTTCTTCTTCACAACAACCACATGAAGTCAGTACTGTGGTATCTGCATTTAACAAATAAAGAAACTGAGGCTTAAAGAGGTTAAGTAGTTTGCTCAGTAGTGTAGCCAAGGCATGGGAAGATGGAAATATTCAGGGGTGATTTGGGCAAGTCTTTTTAAGGTCTTCTGTTTCAGCTTACCTGGGCTGTAAAGTGAATATACAAGTAACTTTTTAAACTGTTCAGTTTGGGACAGGTTAGCATAAGAAAACCCAGAAATAGTCCTGAAATGTTATTGTAGTTTTGCATGTTTGTCCATTAAACCTCTTGTTTTTAAAACCAGCAATTTTGTCAAGAAGTCGTTTAGACTGCTTTAAGTGTCTTCTCTTAGAGGTAACCTTAAGGGCAAGGAATAGGTAGAGAAACTAAGGGAACACAGAGCAGTGAATGCTTTACTCATTCTAGGACGTAAGCAGTATCTAAAAAGTGTTTAAAGTTCCTTAGCTGTTAGAGTTTCCAAGAGAATGTAGCATAGGTATTCCTATTAATTCTCTTTCTCACTCTTTCCTTCGCAGGAGTACTTCTTACAAGCAGAGCTGACAAGTAATGTTTTAAAAACAGGAGTGGTTCGCTGCTGTGTGGGGCAGTGCAACAATGCCATTCCTGTAGACACTGCCCTCACAATGAAGAAACTCCCCATCACTTATGTATGTGGTTCTTGGCAGCAACTTTAGCTTTATATAGAGTTTAATTCAGTCCTTTAAGTTTTGTTGCATGTGAGCTATGGATTGTGGATGAGGGAGGTAAAAGAGAAATTTGAGAATTCCTTTAGGATGTATTAGAGGTCTTTTATATGTAAGGCATAAGAGATGTAAGATCTACCTATGTGTTATAGACAATATAGTCAAGAGTCAGGTCATGTAGTATGGACTGGGAGTGCTAAAGCCTTATGACAAGATTGGATTGTGAGCAGACACATAAGAGGAGAGCTGTTTACCTGCTTAACTGAGGGCTCAGTTAAGCTTTCCTTGTTAAACTGACTTGATAAATTCTGGTTTCTGCTCTAAGGGAATTTGATAGAGTTGAGTTTACCCTAGATGATGGTGCCATGGGAAGTGTTACCTCAGAGGGTTTGCACAGTCTGAAAACATTAGGTTAGTAATGCCAATCCCTTGGCAGCTATTACAGTAATTCAAGCTTCTTAATGGAAAATCCTTGTTCTTTGGTTGTTCCCCTTACCTCTTTTTCTTATCCATCACTGCAGAGCAACAGGAAGGAAAACAAAGGTGGCTACCTTTGCCACTCCTGTGCAGAACAGCGTATCGGGCCTTTGACTTTCCTGACTGCCTCCCCGGAGCGGGTGCACTCCATGGATCGCACCATTGAAAATATAGTGCTGCCCAGACATGAAGCCCTGCTCTTCCTTGTCTTCTAAAGCCAAGATAAGCAGTCTGCATGGTACAAAATGCCTTGCTGTGGACTCCAAGTACTCGAAGAAAGCCTGTGTGGAGTAGGGTTCTCATTCACCTGAGACTCTGAATTCATTCACAGAACATTTTTCGAGGAAGAAGAAACCAACCAGAGTTGGATCTGCCATTTCTCCATTCCTTATAAGTAGCCAGTTTCCACTTGCCCACCCTCCATATGCACCAGGTTGGGGAAGTGGGGAATGTTTTTTTGATAAAAAAAAAAAAAAAAAATTTATGTATTTAAACTTTTACTACAAGGTTTCAATTAAACAGGCATTATAGCTCTGGCATACCACTCTGTGATGCTTGGCTTCAGCACTGTTGTTTTTGAGCTTTCTCTTTTTCCTTTTACTCTTTTGATCAGCTCTGTCACTATTCACATGATACACCAAGCAGAGTATGACTTAATCTCTAGGGTGATAATTGAGGTATCAAAAATGAGATTTTAGTGCCATGGGGGGTCATGAGTGTCGGGGTACACAGTTTAAACAGAGACAGATAACATAATACATAAAAAGACAAGTACAAAGTAACAGTAACTAACTAGCCTTCTCATTTTTCCTACAGGTAGAACTGAAAATCAGAAATACTAGAGAGAGGAAATGGAGTTGGGCAGCCACTATGAAAGGAAAGAGGGGAATAGGTCGGGGAGAGATGGGAAGGTGGTAGCTGGTTCACTGTGCCTGGGGATGTGGGATTGATGTAATAAAGCTACTCCTATAGAAACCACCGATGAAAAATCCGTATCACTTAGATGTATATGGACCTGATAGTTTTACATTTTTGCCATACAGCAGTTTAGGGAATGCTGGTGGCAAGTAGAGGAGTGGACACAGCATCGGACCTGTCTTGGATTATGACCCAAGGAATTTGCCACGTTTTGTATCTGAGCTGAATTGAGCAGAGCCCAAGAGTAGACATTATAACTTCACTTGTTACAGTCTCCCTCTTTACCCCTCCTAGACCAGGGCTGTAGTGGAGCATAGAATGTGGGTCAGGTGATTAAAGCAAGGATGGTGTTGGATTAGGCAGGTGTGGATTGGGCCAGGGGTGCTTGGAAAAGGTGGAATTCCAAAGAGTGTTTGTATATTGAGGAGAATTCACAGAATTGGACCTGAAGACAGTTAAGCTGCTTTAATGAAAAAAGGAGAGGTTATTTCATTCACTCAGACCTAGCCTTATCTGATACTTATAGATAACTTAGAATAAAAGAGAAGGAGAAAAGAAAATTATTTCAGTTTAGATTAATCATAGTATTCAGTGTCCTTCAAAAGAGGGATTTTGGGAAAGAGGTGTCAAGAGAGGGATCCATTAACATGTTTTCCAGAAATCTGGTTTTGTGAATCAGAGAGGAAGCAATTTATTTATTGGAAGGGAATTCATTCATTCAGTGAACCTTCATTAAGCACCTGTTACGTAGCAGGTACCATGTTAGATCGTGGATATACAGAGTCAAAACATGGCCCCTGACCTCAAGAAGATTACAATTTAATAAGTATGATTATATTTTGAGGTGAAAGTTTTGAGAGAGGTATACGTGAGTGCTCTAGGAATAGAGGAAGGATCTATCAGGGAGCCCTCGTGGTGGAATGGTTAAGAGCTTGGCTACTAACCTAAAGGTTGGCAGTTCACATCCACCAACCACTCCTTGGAAACCCTATGGTGCAATTCTACTCTGTCCTATAGGGTTGCTATGAGTCAGAATCGACTCGATGGCAACGGGTTTGGTTTTTCTGGATCTCTATCAGAGCAGAGAGATGCATGGCTTCCCAAAGGAGGTGATGCTTGAACTGTGTTTAATAATACTAGTAGTTTGTTAACTATTAAGAGAGTGAAGGAATGTTCTAGGAAGAAGGAACAACATGAAAAAAAAAAAAAGAATGTATTTGGTAATAGCACTACCAGAGCAAAAAGTACTGGTATTTTGGTATTTATTTTGAAAATACCAGATTATAGGAATTAATACTGGTATTTCATTTTTTAAATGTGAATACTTTTTAAAAATCAGTGAAATGAAATATTTGGTGTGTTTCAAATAGTAAAGCAATTTTTAAAATACCCAGTAAAAATATAAACTTTTAAATTAAATCTTAAATATCTGTTACATTTTAATGGTTAGATGAAAAGAATGAAAGTATTACTCAAAACTATAAACTAAACATTACATGAAAATGAAAATCTATTAGATCTTTTAAAGGTACAGCTTTAAAATAAAAGGCATCAGAGTGTTTATTTAGTTGTGAATGTATTTTTGTGCAAAATTTTCTGTAGAGTTTTTTTTTTTTTTAAACCACATTAATTGGGAGAATAATATAAGCTAGTACCAAATATTTTTCTCTGATTTATTAATTTTTGAATAATCCTGTTATTTGATAACTGAGAGGAAATCTTTTTGAATTATTTTAAAAATATGCATTCTGTTGATACCAAGCTCTAGGTTTTGTTTCAAAGAAAGCATTTTTGATTTGTCTCCATCTTCTTTGATTTTACCATGTATGTAGAGATTCTGATGCAGCGTTACCCATATAAAAATAAATGCTGTTATGTCACATTCGACTTGTTTAGAAAGGATTTGAAATAAAAATTATTCTTTCAATAGAAATGTTACAGTACCCTAGTATATTGTAAACTGTGCATCAGTTTGTCTTCACATAAATTATTTTAAAGATATAAATGTTTCAGATTCTAGATTTTTTTTTTTTTTAGTAATGAGATAATGGTATTACATCAACCAAAATACTGACATTCTGTGACATTTAAAGTATCTATATACCAAAGGTATGAAATGCTTGGGGAAATAAGGGACATGTATATGGCTAGAGCAGAGTATGTATACAGAAGTGGCAACCCTGAGAGAGGACCAGATAATAAAGGACCTTCCATGCTAGGCCAAGAAATTTGAGTGTTATTCTGAAAAATTACAGGAAATCATTGAAAGCTTTTAAGATACCAGATTTTCTTTTTAGGAAGATTATTCCAGTTGCAGTTCAAAGGATGTTATAATAAGGTTAGATAAATTAAGGACTAATGGTTGTAATCTCAGCAGGAATGATAGCCTTTGGGCTGAGTCAAGGCCGTTGAAATGGGACTGGTGAGGAGAGAGGATGAATACAGATGAGCAGCATTAACATCACCTGGTGTCTTATTTATCTAGTGTTACTACTACAGAAATACCACAAGTGGATGGCTTTAACAAAGAAATTTATTCTCTCACATTTTAGGAGGCTACAAGTCTGATTTCAGGGTACCAGCTCCAGGGGAAGGCTTTCACTCTCTGTTGGCTCTCGGGGAAGGTCCTTGTTGTTAATCCTCCCTGGTTGAGGAGCTTCTCAGTGCAGGAACCCCGGGTCCAAAGGACGTGCTCTGCTCCAGGTGCCACTTCCTTGGTGGTATGAGGTCCCCATGTCTCTGTTCGCTTCTCTCTTATATCTCAAAAGAGACTGACTCAATATACAATCTAATAGATTGAGTCCTGCCTTATTAACATAACTGCCTCTAATTCTGCCTCATTAACATCAGAGAGGATTTACAACATATAGGAAAATCACATCAGATGACAAAATGGTGGACAGTGACACAATACTGGGAATCATGGCCTAGCCAAGTTGACACACATTTTTGGGGGACATGATTCAATCCATAACATTCCACCCTTTGGCCCCCCAAATTCGTATTATTGCCACATAGAAAGTACATTCATCCCACCATATCTTAGCAAAAGTCTTAATTCGAAGTCCAGAATCCAAAAATTCCTCTTCATCTGTGAAATCTAGAATACAAATTATCTGCTTCCAAAGTACAATGGTGCAAAAGGTGGGCACAAGCTACACATTTTCATTACAAGTGGGAGAAATTGGAGGGAAGGAAGGGATAACAGGCACCAAGCAAGTCAGCAGAACATGTTACATTAGCTCTCAAGGCTTGAAAATAATCCTCTGTTCTCTGACACCACTTAGGAATGGCCCTGCCCTCCAGACCCTGGGTGTTGGCCACGCTCTCTGATTCTGGGTGGAGGCCCCTCTGCCCTGGACTTCAGCTCCACCTTCCAGGCCCACTGGGACAGCAACTCTGCTTCCTCAGCTTTAAGCGGCCTGTTCTCCTAGTCCATCTGAGTGGTGACTCCACACTTTGAGACTGAGGCAGTTCTGCTTCCTGGTTCCTTGGCCTCTCAGCCCCTTAGGCTTCTCTATTCGTGTCTTCCCTGCTGGGGCAAGTGTTACAAAGTTTTTTAGCTCCACTGATAAGTGCCTGGAGGCACCCTGCTCTGCCAGTAAACTTTGGCTGGAAGGCACTCAGCCTCTTGCTCTATAAATTGTGGGTCGGCAAGCCTAGCTTCACCGATAAGTGCCTGGAGGCATCCTACTCCACCAGGAAGCCTCCTGCACAAAGGCACTCAGTTCTCTTGCTCCATAGGTGGGCTCCAGCACTGTCTTGTACTGGTCTCCTGATTCTGCTGCTGCCGTTTGCTGCTGCTTCTTGCTATCTGTGCTGTCTCATTTCCTTCTGAGTTTTCACCAGAGTTGTCTTTGACATCCATAATTCCACAATCAGTCTCTTCAGGGCAATCTAGGCTTTTACTGTTAGGCATTTTAAAACTGTTCCAGTCTCTATCCATTCACAGTTTCAAAATTGCCTCCACATTTTAGGTATCTGTTAGAGCAGCACCCCACTCTCTCAGTACCAAATTCTGTCTTAATTATCTAGTGCTGCTATAACAGAAATACCACAAGTGGATGGCTTTGACAAAGAGAAATTTATTCTCTCATAGTTTAGTAGGCTAGAAGTCTGAATTCAGGGCATCAGCTGCAGGGGAAGCCTTTCTCTCTCTGTCAGCTCTGGAGGAAGGTCCTTGTCATCAGTCTTTCCCTGGTCTAAGAGCTTCTCAGCTCAGGAACTCCAGGTCCAAAGGACGTACTCTGCTCCAGGCACCGCTTTCTTGGTGGTATGAGGTCCCCATGTCTCTCTGCTGGCTTTTCTCTTTTATATCTCAGATTGACTCAAGATACAATCTAATCTTGTAGAGTGAGTCCTGCCTCATTAACATAACTGCCTCTAATCCTGCCTCATTAACATCAGAGAGGTAGGATTTACAACACATAGGAAAATCACATCAGATGACAAAATGGTGGACTGTCACACAATATGGGAATCGTGGCCTAGCCAAGTTGACACAGATTTTTTGAGGGACACAATTCAATCCGTAACACCTGGGAACTTGTTAGAAGTGCAAATTTTCAGTCACAAGACCAGATCTATTGAATCAGAAACTCTGGGATTGAGGCTCAGCAATTGATGTTTAGCAAGCCCTAAAAATGATTCTGGTGCACACTAAATTTTTTTTTTTTTTTGGAGATGAACTGCAGTTTATTAATCACAGATACAGCTCAGGGGAGGAAGACACCACATGCCACATAGGGATACCCAGGGATTGCACTTGGGAACAAAGTAAACAAATGGGCTGTGAAAGGCTGCTTTGTAGTAACAAGAGGATTCTCTGATATTTAGTATGGTATGATTTAACAGAAAGTTTTCACATATTCATTTCATTCATAAAATCCTGAAACACCTACCTGAAAACACCTGTGTCTTCTGATGACATGTTAAGACTGCCTTAAATAGAAGAGTTTCCAACATTATTACATTCATAAGGTTTCCATTGTGAATTTTCTGTGGTGTGACAAAATTTGACTTCACATAGGATTTTCCACACTTGTTACAACTTAGGGTTTCTCTTACGTGAATTATCTGTTGTTTAGTGATGATTGATTTTTTTCAGAAAGTTTTGCCACATTTGGTAGTCATAGGGTTTCTCCCATGAGTTCTCTGATGTACAGTGAGAGTTGACTTCATACAGAAAGGTTTCCCACATTTATTACATTCATACAGCTTCGCCTGTGTGAATTGTGTGATGATTACTGGGGTTTGACTTCACATACAAAGTTTTCTCACATTTCTTACATTCAAAGGGGTTCTTCCCTGAGAGAGTTCACTGGTGTAGTGAGGTGTGCTATCTTAGAAAGATTTCCCACTTTAATTGTATTTATAAGGTTTCTATTCTGTGTGAGTTCTCTGATGTATGGTTAAGGCTGACCTACAGCAGAAGGATTTCCCACACTTATCACATTCGTGAGGTTTCTCCCCAGAGTGTTTCCTTTGATGTTCAATGAAGTATGACTTCTGGAAGGTTTTGCCACATTCTTTACACCATATTTTTCCTCCCCTGTATGTATTCTCTGATGTTGACAAAGGGATGACTTCACAGAGTAGGATTTTCCACATTTGTTACATTTATAGGGATTGTCTCCTGTGTGACTTTGATGAACCATTAGGTATGTCTTACGGCTAAGGTATTTCTTACGTTCATTACATTCATAGGGTTTCTCTTCTCAATGTGCTTCTGATGAGGAGTGAGTCTTGACTTCAGAAGAAAAGCTTTTCTGTATTCATACATACACAGGGTTTCTTTCCTGTGTGAATTCTCTGGTGTATGGATAAAGCTGACTTATAGCAGAAGGACATCCCCATTCAATACATTCATAAAGTTTCTACCCTGTATGAGTTCTCTGGTGAAGGTTAAGGAAGTTTCTCCCCTGTGTAAGTTCTCTGAAGAATGTTATTGACTTCACATAGAAGGACTTCCCACTTTCATTACATTTATAATGTTTCTGTCCTGTGTAAGTTCTCTGATGTGTAATTAGGACTGATTTTGTATAGAACAACTTGCCACATTCATTACATAAATGAGGTCTCTCCTCTGTGAGTTTTCTGTTATATGGTTAAGGCTGACATAAAGCAGAAGGATTTCCTACACATTTGTGAGTTTTCTCCCCAGTTGTTTTCTGTGCTGTACAATGAGGTATGAGTTCTGGAAGGTTTTGCCACATTCTTTACATTCATATTGTCCCTCCCCTTCATGTATTCTCTCGTGATGAAGAAGGAATGGCTTTACAGAGGACTTTACACATTCGTTACATTTATAGAGCTTCTATCCTGTGTGAGTTCTTTGGATGTACAGTTAGGTGTGATTTACGGTGAAAGATTTTTTCACGTTCACTACATTCATGGGGTTTCTTTTCTGTGTGAATTCTCTGGTGTACGGTTAATGCTAATTTATAGCAGAAGGATTTCCCACATTTATTACATTCATGAGGTTTCTCCACAGTATGTCCTCTGATGTACGAGATGTGACTTCCAGAAGCAGGTTTTGCCACATTCTTTATAGTATTTCTCCCCTGTATGTATTATCTGATGTTGACCAAGGGATGACTTAATAGAATAAGATTTTCCACATTCATTACATTTATAGGGTTTGTCACCTGTAGGAGTTCTTTGATGTTTAATTAAGATTGATTTCTTATAGGACTCCTCACTTTCATTATAGTCATAGAGTATTTTTCCCTGTATGAGTTACCTGATGTGTAGTTAGTACTCACTTATAATAGAAGGATTTTCCACATTTGTTACATTCATAGGACATCTCCCCACTGTGAATTCTCTAATGATAATTGAAGCTTGATTTTGCATAGGACTTTCCAAATTCATTACTTACATAAAGATTCTTTTCAGACTGCAATGTCTGATGATCAATGGGGGTTGGCTTCAAAGGATTTCTCTTCTGTGTTAGTTCTCTGATAGTCGGTGGGTTGTGATTTCTGGAAGGTTTTCCTGCATGTATTACTTTCACTGGATTTCTCTTGTGTGTATTCTCTGATGCTGAGTGATGTGTGACTGCTGGCAAAAAGATTTCTTATGATGACTACATTCAAAGGTTTTCTCTCCCGTGTCAGTTTTATGAGATTGAGTGAGATGTGAGTGAGATTTCTTCCTGAAATTATCCTCACTTTCATTAAATTCATGAGTTTTCTCCCCCGTGTCATTTTTCTGATGTTTAAACAGAATTGACTTCTCACTTTCATTAACTTCAGAGTGATTCTCATTTGTTTGAGTTTTCTGATGGACTTCTAATATTAACTTATCATTGCTATTTGCTCCACATTCCTTATAATCACAGGGTTTCTTCTTATGTGAGCCCTCTCATGTGTAATGCTGGCTGCGTTCTTAAGGAAGGCTGTCCCACATTCATTATATTCAAAAGGTCACCCCAAAGTTTGAATCTTCCATTGCTCAATAAAGTTCTTATTATGACTTCAGGATTTTCCATCTTGGTAACATTCATCAGATTTTTTTCCAGTATGAATGTTTTCTTGCATATTATCAAGAAACAATTTATTACATGCATTAATTTCATCAAGGTTCTTACCTGGTTAATTTTGATCACTAACATTTGATTCTGAAACATATTTCAAACTCATTCCACATGAGTCATATTTACAGGGCATTTTTCTCAAAGAAACAGAGTTTGTACCCAGATTAAATGGTTTTCCTAAAACATTATCTCTTTTTTTGGTCACTGTTTTGTTTTGGGTGAATAAAACTTGCCACAAATGTTTCTCTTGGTTTTTCTAGCTTCTCTCTATGATGTCTTCAAGTTCCCAGACTTCTGAATGATTCTGGCCTAGCTTTCCCTTGCTCCAACTTGAAGATCACCTCTGCTTTGGTAACACAATACCCACTGGAGACTAGGTGGCTGTAGTTCTCTAGCATTACATTCCTGTTGAGGGTCCTCTATATGTAGATCAGCTGTAGCCAATCATCCCAGGTGAGGTTCACAGTCACGTCCTTGAATGACACGGATCCCTCGGTGCTCCAGGCTGCTCCTCAGTCTGGGCTGCGGCCTCAGCGAGGCACATGGCTCACCTACCTGGGATGCAGCCTCACGGCTGGCCCCCACGCTGTCTCCACTGCCTCTGGGCACCCCCTGTGGAATCATGCCAGGCAGGGCGTGCCCAGAGCCAGAGCAGCAACCTCGAAGCCCGAGACTGAGAAGTCCGCCCCAAGGAGCTGCACACTAAATTTTGAGAAACTGCTAGATTTTAAGAAGATAAAATCAGTAGAACTTAGAGAGTGCTTAGGTGGATTTGGTGAGTGAGAGATAGGATTCTCAATGTGATTCCCAGTTTTCTGTCTTGGTCAGCAGGATGGATGAGGGTGCCTTTCATCGACACTGGAGATGTTCTTTAAAAAATAACGGTGAGTTTGATTTTCAGCATGTTGAGTTTGTAGAGCTTATGAGGAAACTGTGGAATTGTCCAGGAGGCTATTGGATAAACAGATCTATTTAGTTCAGTGAAGAGCCTTGGGCTGGAAATAGGGATTTTAGAGTTGCCAATATGTAAGCGGTGGTTAAGCTAGTTAAGTTTAAGGGTTTTGATGAGTTCAACCCTGGAGGGTATAAAAAATGAGAAGAGCAGAGGTCCAAGGACCAAGCCATTAGAAACAGCAGACTTGGGATAAAGAAATGAAAAGGATTTTGTAAATAAGAGTGACAACTGATTGTCAGATTCCAGGGGAAGGACATCATGATAGAATTGTTACTGAACTCAAGAGAGAAAGGAGTTTAAGAAGGAAAAAATGGTCTTCCGCATCCAATGCTATAAAGAAACCAAGTGAAATAAAGGTGTAAAGATGTTCCTTTAACTGACACTATGAAAGTCAGTAGTGACATTAGCATGATTAATTTCAGTGAGGCCAGAGGCGGACTGCAGTGGACTAAAGTGTGAGTAGGGAACTTACGGTAATTTGATGCATGAAACATATATTTACTCTTGTTTTTTTCCCAAAACAGTAATAAAATGACAAAGGGCAAACAAAACAAAATTTTGGAAGTTGGAAAGCGGGTGGATGAGTGGTGACTTAGCTCACCTGAGAAAACTGAACCCTAAGCCCTAGAGCTCTCAAAAGATGTAGAAATTGATGGCATTAGGTGCTTCTGGAATTGGAGAGAAGCAAAAAACAGGAAAATTGGTAGAATGTTCATTTAAAAAGCCAATTAAATTCTCAGATCTCCTCTCCTATATTCTATGTAACTGGGCAACTCCTCAACCCTGATAGAAGACTGGAGGTGGCATTTTCTGGAGAGGATAAAATAGAGGAACATTTCATGTAAATAACTCTAGTCACAGCTGAGGGCAGGGGATCATAATATAAACAAGGCCGTTAGGGAAATATTTATGTAATGAATGATATTCATTCCTTTCAGACTTCTTCCAGTTAGCTCCCAGAGTGCTGGCAGCCTAAACCTAAGTGGAAGTTTGACAGTTCCTTCTCTGGGAAAGATTGATAATGACATTAGAGGTCCCTCAGGAAATAGGCCATCCAGATTACCCAGTGGAGAGTAACCTGCAATCTTCAAACCCCACCCAAGTATTCAGAGTTTCAAACACATTTTTAGTGCTCCATTCTTAAATAGAATCACCAAACGTGAAAAGAGCCTACACCATGAAGCTTGGATATCAAAACAAACAGGAAAGAATCAACTTGGAGGAAATAGCCAATGCCAGGAGAAGAAAACATTTAAAAACTATCTTTAGTATATTCAGGGAATAAGAGAGAGAGTGCATCCATGAAATAATAGGGTTGATCTATATAAAAGGACATTCAGAGACAAAATTGAAAGCATGAAAAAAATGAAAAATACAACAGAATTGTTGGAAGATTAAGTTGAGAAAATATCCAGAAAGTAGAGTAAAAACAAAGACCAAAGAAAAGGAAAGAAGTAGTCAGGGAGCCAATTTAAGAGGTTGAGCATCTGAATAATAAAGGAGTTTCAGAAAGAAAACAGGCTGGGAAATTAAAAAAAAAAAGAAAAGAAAATTACCCATAACTGAATGACATAAGTTCCCTGATTGAGTATATTGTGACATTTTCAGAAGACTAGAGACAAAGATCCTGCAAGATCCCATAAAGAAAAAAAAAGTTCTATTCAAAGGGTCAGGAATCAAAATGTCTTCAGATTATTCAATAGCAGCACTGCAGAACTAACCAAAAACCAAACTAAAGCTGTTGCCTTTGAGTCAATTCTGAGCCATAGCGACCCTGTAGGACAGAGTAGAACTGCCCCCATAGGATTTCCAAGGCTGTAATCTTAACAGGAGCAGACTGCGACATCTTTCTCCCATGGAGTGGAGGGTGGGTTTGAACTACCATCCTTTTGGTTAGCAGCCAAGTGCTTAGCCACTGCGCCACCAGGGCTCCACTGTGGAACTAGACCTTCAAAACTGAAGAGAAACAGTTTTCAACTTAGAATTCTAAAGCTAGCCAAACAATAGAATTGTAAAATGCCATGGTGGCATCTGACCTCCTCTAACTTCCTCCAAAGCCCAAAGCTGATTCCTATGAGGTGGAGGTCAGACATACCTCCTCTCTCCAACGTTTTTACCAATTCTGACACCAGCTGTCCCTCCCACGGCACTCTCTATTCCTCTGCTGGGTTTGATAATTTGTTGAGCTGGCCACACAGAACTCACAGACCATACAGTTACGGGATTTATTAGGGAACTAACAGGTTACAATTCAGGATCAGGAACAACTCAGGATACAGTTCTTCAGTCAGGACAGCTTCTTGGGTGTGCTCGCTGGCAGGCCTCAGTCTCAGCTCTTGGACCCTTGGCCACTCAACCCTTGGCCTGGCCTCTGCTCTGCTTGGACAAGTGTTACAAAGCTTTTTAGTTCCACCAACAAGTGCCCAGAGGCACCCTTCTCCACCAGCAAGCCTCCTGCCTGAAGGCACTCAGTTCTCACACTCTGCTCTGTGGGTCAGCTTCTTTCACCCTTGCTCTGTGGGCTGCACCATCTCACTGTCTCGCACTGGTCTCCTGGTTCTGCTGCCGTCTTGTGCTGTCTCAGGTGTTACAGCTCTCTCTCTCTCTGTCTCCTGGGTCTAGGAGGGTCTCAGCTCAGGGACCCTGCGTCCTTCGGATCCAAAGGACAAGCTCCACTCCCAGCTCTTCTTGATGGTAGTGAGGTCCCCTCTTTGCTTTTGGGATTGGCTCCCTTTAAGCCTAGTGGGATGGCAAAACTGACCAATCCCCTCGTTAGGGTTCCATATACCTTATATGCATAGACCCACCCAATTATTTTGTGGGAGTCACAAAGACTATGGCTAGAAGGGCCATATTAAAGTAATTCACTACACACCGCAAGAATACAAAAGCATTTTCACACTCAAAAAAATGTTCCCTGCATGCAATCTTTCTCAAGAAGCTACTGCTGGAGGATGTAGACCAATAAAATGAGGAAGAAAACCAAGAATGAGGAGGATATTCCTCTAGTAAACAGGGTGTTCAACATAGGAGAGAGGGGAAGGGCAACCAGCCAGACCACATTAGGTTAGATGACTTTACATACAAGTTCTTCAAGAAGATGAAACCAGAATACCAAATAGTCTCGAATGTATTGATAGGAGAGTTGGATAATTAGCAGAGTGTTTAGGCTTTGAATTAGTGGTAAATACATAGAAAACCAAGCAAAAAAAAAAAAAAAAAGAAAGAAAGCAATTATAAACTCTTCAGAAAACAACAGGTTGTGTAGGAGAGAAAAAATAACCATAGTTTACTACCTAGCTCAGTTGTATTTCATAGTGTTCCCATAATCTTACTAACATCAGCATTGTGTATTGGGAGGTTGGGAAATTGTGAATGTGTGGTGAAAGAAGGGGAGTGAGTGAGTTAAATTTTCAGCTTCTACAGTAGGAAATCAGGTATAATACCTGAACCTGAAAATGGAAGTAGAATTCAATATAAACTTACTATTCAGAGATAAAGAGGTAAAGTCAAAACAATCAGCTAAAAGATTTTTAAAATATTTTCCTTTGGGAAGGGAAAAGTGGGGAGGTAAGGTGCTTTTTGGACAGGCACCTTGTAGAACTATTGACTCTAAACTATGTGTCTCCATGATAAATCTTTAAAATACGAGTTGGAGGTGAGGAAAAGGACACTAGGCATGTAGACCAGTTTAAGCTAGGCTAGGGAGAGCTAAGATGGTAGACAGAGGATGATGTGACATTCAGGGAAGAGTTTTTGTTTTTAAAATATAAGAGATTTAAGCATTCTTATATGCTGAGTGGAAAATACCAATAAAGAGAGGAGAGATTGAACATGAGAGGGGATGGTTGTTTGATACTGGAGTGGGTAGAATTAGGGTGTGAGATAGGAAGGAAACAAGAATAGGTGCAGATTGCAAGTGATTATTAATTTTATTTTTCTTGTGAAGTTAGAAATAAGATCATCCAGAGAGACTGTTAAAAGTTTGGAGGAGACATAGAAGAGAGTGAAGTGAAAGCTGACAAAAAATACATAGAATTGCTGGTCAACATCAATCCAGTTGAAATTGAATACCATCCTTTTAGTTGATATACATTTTTTTCCCCTTCTGGCAGAGTAGATGTGGGAGCAAAGAAGTCAAATGGTTAGATTCAAAAACAGTTTAAAAACACCAAAGTATGAGGTCCTGTCATGGATTGAATTGTGTCTCCCAAAAATATGTGCATCAATTTGGTGGGGCCATGATTCCCAGTATTGTGTGATTTTCTACCATTTTGTCATCTGATGTGATTTTCCTATGTGTTGTAAATCCTGTCACTATGATGTTAATGAGATAGATTTTGGCAGTTGTATTGGTGAGATCTACAAGATTGGATTGTGTCTTAAGCCAATATCTTTTGAGATATAAAAGAGAGAAGTGAGCAGAGAGACATGGGGACCTCATAGCACCAAGAAAGCAGCATCGGGTGCACATCTTTTGACCTGGGGTTCCTTTGCAGAGAAGCTCCTAGACCAACGGAAGATTGATGATAAGGACATTCCTCCAGAGCCAACAGAGAAAGAAATCCTTCCCCTAGAGCTGACACCCTGAATTCGGACGTCTTGCCTACTAGACTGTGAGAGAATAAATTTCTCTTTCTTAAAGCCATCCGCTTGTGGTATTTCTGTTATAGAAGCACTAGATAACCAAGACAGGTCACAAGTGTGTTGCATGCCACACTCTGTTTCTATAGTGGTGGCCAGCGTGCCTGCCGGGGCAACTAACTGAATGGAAAAGGGACGTTGGCACCTCTAGAATCAGGCTACTTGTGATTTAATATTTTCCTCAAGCCTTATCTTTGCCCATCAGTCCTTTCCTAGCCTCCCTGAACCTCTGGGTTTTTAGGAATGTGACATATACCCAGAGGCTGAAAGCTGATTGCTCTGGATTTTCAGTGAATGGTTACTGTCAAAGCTGGCCCAGCAACGAGGCAGCTAGAGTTCCTCTAGTTCACTGCCCCTAGACACATTAAGACCTCACTAAAAAAAAAAAAAAAGTTGTCCTTGAGTTGACTCTGATTCATGACGACGCAATGTGTGTCAGAGTAAAACTGTGCTGCATAGGGTTTTCAGTGGCTGATTTTTCAGAAGTAGAATGCCAGGAATTTCACGAGGTGCCTCTGGGTGGACTTGAACCTCCAACTTTTCAGTTAGCAGCCAAGTGTGCTAACTGTTTGGACTACCCAGGGACTCCAAGACCTCACTGTATACCCCTTTCTATGGTCCTTTAAACACCTTAGTCTTACTTAGGCCCTGAGGGCTTTCTTAGCATTGGGAGCAGACTCTCGCTTTTTCCCTGGTCTCCTTAATTACAGATTCTCCAAGAGAGCCCAGTAGTTGCTGTCCCTCCTATTCCTCACTATCAATAATTTTTATATATTTTATATCTCTAGTGACCTGGTTTAAGAGGTAGACTGTATGGAGAGAAACAGAGCTTCAAACTCAAATGTCTAACTTCTTTCCTGATTACTCCATTTGATGTCTTACAGACATTTCAAACTCAACTTGTCCAAAATGCAGCTCTTGATTCCTCCACAACCCACAAATTTTTCCTCCACTCAGCTTTCCCACCTCAGTAAATGTCACTACCATCCAGTCAGAAACCTAAGAGTCCTTGATTCTTCGCTTTCTTTCGCTCTATCCTCCCTGCCCCCATCCAATTCATTGGCTAGTTCTTTTGATTTTACCTCTAAAATGTATCTTGAATCTATCCATTTCTTTCTATCTATTCCTCCTCTTAGACCAGGTCACTATCTCTTCTCACCTGGATTGTGGTAACATCTTTCAGTAGTTTTCTGCACTTTTACTCTGGCCTATCTCTTTTATTCTCCGTGTAGAACATACAGTCTTAAAATGAAAACTAAATCATATCATTCTCCTGCTTAATACGCTTCAGGAACTTCTTGTAATTAGAATATCAGTCTAACTTGGACTACAGGTAGAAAAGACCTCATAACAAAGCCATATTTTCTTCTGTCTGCTTTCAGGCAGGACACCTTCACATTAAGCTTATCTTTACATCTATATATATTAGGTTCCCATTTAACAACTTCCATACATATTGTTTAGTGACACTGGTTACATTTTTCACGATGTGTCAACATTCTCATTATTTCCATTCTGGTTGTTCCATTTTCATTAATTTAGCTGCCCTCTTCCCCCCCAACCCTTTACTGTCTCATCTTTGCTTTAGGGTAAATGTTGACCTTTTGGTCTCATATCGATGCTTTTTTAAAGGAGCACAGTATTCATGGGTGATGCTGTTTATGAGCCAGTCTATTGTTTAGCTGAAGAAGGGTGATCTCCAGGAGTGGTTTCAGTGAAAAGTTTAAAGGGTATCTCAGGGTGATAGTACTGGAGGTTCCTCTAGTCTCTACCAGTCCAGTAAGGCTGGCCTTTTTCAAGTATTTGAGTTTTTTCCTACCTTTTCTTCTAAGCTTATCTTTTATTTCCTAAATTTTATTTATTGTTGTTGTTGAGAATACACACAGCAAAACATACACCAATTCAACAGTTTCTACATGTACAATTTAGTGACATTGATTACATTCTTCAGGTTGTGCAACCATTCTCACCCTCCTTTTCTGAGTTATTCCTCCCTCGTTAACAAACTCACTGCCTCCTAAGTTTCCTGTCTTTCAAGTTGCTGTGGTCAATTTGATCCCATGTAGATATTTCTTAAAAGAGCATATGCTCAAGGCAGACATATTTTTACTTAAGCTAAACTATTGTTTGGTTTTAAGAAGACTTAAGGGATATTTTTGGTTTAAGGTTTAATGATTACCTTAGGGCAATAGTTTCAGGGGTTCATCCACCCTTCATGGCCCCAGAAAGTCTGGAGTCCATGAGAATTTGAAATTCCGTTCTGCATTTTCCCCCTTTAGATCAGGATTCTTCTACGGAATATTTGATCAAAATGTTCGGTAATGGTAGCCAGGCACCACTCAGTTCTTCAGGTCTCATGGTAAAGGAGACAGTTGTTCGTGGAGGCAATTAGCCACACATTCCATATCCTCATCCTTTTCTTGACTCTACTTCTTCCTCTGTTGCTCCAGGTAAATAGAGACCAACTGTTGTGACTTGGATGGCTGCTTGCAAGCTTTTAAGACCCCAGACACTACACAACAAACTAGGAGATAGAATGGAAATACTAAACATGTTATTAGTCCAATTAATTGGGATGTCCTATGAAACCATGACCCTAAACCTTCAAATCAAGGAACGAAATCCCACAAGGTGTTTGGTTGTACATATGCAGCCTCAGCAGCTAACATTTTTTTTTTGTCATTTTTATAAATATATGTATAACACAACTTTTGCCAATTCAACTTTTTACAGGTGTACAACTTATTGATAGCAATTAGAATAATTGGCTGTGCAACCCAACCCTTAATGTGATTTTTCCATCACTGTTAATCCCCTTCTTCCCCCTCCCTCCCACCTCTGGTAACCACTAATAAACTTTGGTCCCTACATTTGCCTTTTCTTGTCTTTTTATATAAGTGAGGTCATACAATATTTGTCCTTTTGTGATCGACTTATTACGCTCAGCATTATGTCTTCAAGCTTTATCCATATTGTAGCATGTATCAAAATTTCATCTATCCTATTGGCTGAGTAGTATTTCATTGTATGTATGTACCACATTTTGTTTATCCATTCATCTGTTGATGGGTACTTAGGTTATTTCTACCTTTTGGCTATTGTGAATAGTGCTGCAATGAAAGTTGGTGTACAAGTCTCTTTTTGAGTCTCTGCTTTCAAGTCTTTTGGGTGTAAATCTAGGAGTGAAATTGCTCGATCATGTGATAGTTCTATTTTTAGTTTTTTGAGGGACTGTCACACTGTTTTCAACGACAGCTCTACCATTTTGCATTCCCACCAGCAATGGATAAATGTTTCAATTTCCCCACATTCTCACCAACATTTGTTATTCTCAATTTTGCTTTTTTTTTTTTTTACTCTTAGCCGTCCTAGTGGGAGTGAAATGGTATCTCATTGTGGTTTTGATTTACATCTCTCTGATGGCTAATGATGCTGAGCATCTTTTTATGGGTTTGGTGCCATTTGAATGTCCTCCTTGGTGAAATGTCTATTCAAATCCTCTGCCCATTTCATGATTGGGTTATTTGTCTTTTTGTTGTTAAGTTGTCAAAGTTTTATATATATTCTGGTTATTAGATTCTTGCTGGATATATGGTTTCTGAAGATATTCTCTCAGTCAGTAGCTTGTCTTTTCACTTTTTTGGTAAAGTCTTTTGATGAACAAAAGTTTTTAATTTTTATGAGGTCCCATTTATTTTGTCTTTTGCTGTTTGTGCTTTTGTTAGTGTATTAGATAATTCATTGTTGAAAGCTAAGAATTTTATAGTTTTAGTTTGTACCTTTAGGTCTTTAACCCATTTTGAATTTGTTTTTGTGTGTGGTGTGAGACATGAATCCTGTTTCATTTTTCTGCATGTGGAAATCCAATTTTCCCAGCACCATTTATTGATGAGACTTTTCTTTCCCCATCGAATGGACTTAGCACCCTTGTCAAAAACCAGTTGACTGTAGATGTGTGAGTTTATTTCTGGCCTCTCAGTTCTGTTCCATTGGTCTATGTGTCTGTTGTTATACCAATACTTGGCTGTTTGATTACTGTAGCTGTATAGTATGTTTCAAAATCAGGAAACGTGAGTCCTCCTACTTTGTTTTTCTCTTTCAGCATTACTTTAGCTATTCAAGGCCTCTTGCCATTCCGTATAAAGTTGAGAACTGGTTTCTCCATTTCTGTAAAGAAAGTTGTTGGAATTTTGATCAGGATTGCGTTGAATCTGTATTGAATCTTTGGGTAGTATTGACATCTTAACAATATTAAGCCTTCCAATCCTTGAATGTGGAACATCTTTCCATTTAAATCTTCTTTAATCTCTTTCTCAGTGTTTTATAGTTTTCTTTGTATAAGTCCTTTACTTCCCTGATTAGATTTATTCCTAGGTATTTTATTCTCTTAGATGCTATCATAAATGGAATTGTTTCCTTAATTTCCCTTTCAGATTTCTCATTGCTGATGTACAGAAACCCAACTGATTTTTGTTTGTTGGCCTGTACCCTGCAACTTTATGAAATTCTTCTATTTGCTTTAGAAGTTTTCTTGTGAACACTTAGGGATTTTCTTTATATAGGATCATATCATTCACAAATAGAGATAATTTTACTTCTTCTTTTCCAATCTAGATACATTTTATGTCTTTTTCTTGTCTTATTGCTCTGGCTAGGACGTCTAATACAATATTGAATAGAAGTGGTGAGAGCAGGCACCTTTGTCTTATTCCTGATTTCAAGGGGCAAGCTCTCAGTCTTTCTCCATTAAGTATAATGTTGGTGGTTGGCTTTTCATATATACTCTGAATCATATTGAGGATTTTCTCTTCTATTCCAATCTTCTTTAGCATTTTCATCAAGGAAGGGTATTGGATTTTGTCAAATCCTTTTTCTACATCCATAGAGATGATCATGTTTCTTTTTCTTTGTTCTATTGATGTGGTGTCCTAACCTTATCTTTTAAAGGGCCTTACTTAAGGCACCAAGAAGTAGCCAACACAACATCAACATCCTGGACTTTTTTTGTTTTTTAAAGTGTAAAATTCAATGGTTCTGGATTTTTTTTTTATTGTAATAAGTAGTTTTATTATTATTATTATTTTAATTTGTCATGCAAAAATTTACACACATATTGTTTTTGACATTAGTTGCAATCCCCACAATGTGACAGCACACTCCCTCTTTCCACCCTGGGTTCCCTGTGTCCTTAAGACCAATTCCCGTCCCTTCCTGCCTTCTCATCCTGCCTGCAGACAGGAGCTGCCCAAGTGGTTCTAGATTTTTTTAAAAAAATCATTTTCCTAATACTACATTTCTCACTCTGGACAGATTAAATCAGGTAACGTTTTAATCAGTTGTTTGACAACTACATAACAAAGGGCCATTGACTGCCTAGCCTAAAGTAGTAAGGTCTTTACTACCCTCTGTCTACCTCCTTTACTCAGCCAATTCCGCATTTCAGGAACTGTTAAAACATCCACACTTTTTAATTACCAAATTCAGTAGCAGGATATTCTGGGCTGCAAGTAACCAAAAACAAAATTCAAAAGAGCATTAAACAGGAATTTATTTTACCTAGGAGTCCAGTGGAGGGTAGGTTCCAGATGTGGTATTATCATTTAGAACCCAGGTTCTTTTTCCCCTTTCTGCTACCTTTACTGTGTCAGCTTTGTCCCCAGGCTGTCTTCTCTCATAAGATACTTGCAACAGTTTCAGGCACTGAGTAGAGACATGGCAGTTTCAGAGGGAGAAGTAAGCTTATCTTCTGTGTCTCTTAGGAGTAAGAAAACCTTTCCCAATGGCTCCTGTTACAAATCTCACATCTCTCAGACCAGAATTGGGCTGCCTGCCCTTTCTAAACCAATTACTAGCAAGGGGAATGGCTTAAAATAATCAGATTTTTCTTCCCGGGAGCTTGGGATGAATTCAGCTTCCTTTGATGCAAATAGTTGTGTGGAAGAAAATAAATACCTAAAAAAGTTGGATCTCATTTGAGAAGGAAGGAGAGGAGTAGACAGCCACCAGTACCTGATTATCTAATATATAAATAGATTTCGTAAGTAGATCTCGTGAGGTAATTTGACAGTGGAGAACATGAAATTAACATTTATTAAGTGCCTCCTACATGTTAGACACTATTAGGCCTTTGTGTATGTTATGTTATTTAATCCTTACAATAAACCTGGGAAGCAGATGATGACAATCTCCTTTTGCAGATATGAACCAGGCTCTGAAGAGTAAATTGGCCAGGACCACTATGCTCAGGGTTAGATGGAATAGCACTTTGATTCCAAAACTCATGATATTTCCATAGGTTCAAAAAAAAATCACTTTTTTTTTTTTTCAAACTGAAAGCATAGAAGGCTTTCAGATGTCTCTGAGCCATGAAATTCTTCAAACCAGATTTGACTCCTATTTAAAAGGTGTAGCTGCTGTAATTATACAGGACTGGGTGGGGTAGGGGGAGGGCTTAGAGCTCTTTCTAAGCTCTGCCTCCTTGATAGCCCTAGGTGACTCTGGAGTCTCTTAGGCTCCTTGGAACACTTTGAAAATACAAGTAGACACAGGCAGCCAGGTGGCCCTGGACCACTTGGTCCTAGAGCAACTCTCGAAGGCATTTATCTCAAAGAGGATTTTGAAGATGACACACTTATTTTGTAATGCTTTTGGCTCTGTGCCCAGAGACATGAGGAAACAGCCCTAGACAGATAACCACCTCAGTCTCAGAAGGGAGCAGTTGGATATAGCCATGGACTTGGGGCTCAAATCCTAAGATTCTGCTGATTGCATTCAGTCCTTGAGCAACCTTTGCTCTTTAAGGTTTCTTTTCTCTTGTTTTCAATTTTGCTTAATATATATTTACTGAGCAACCTCCCAGAACTGTGCTAGCTAATGTAAGTCACAATCTAACCTCTTCCTTGTCATTCATAGTAGCCTTACAAATACTCTGTCAGCCCAACAGATTTGCACTTTCTTTCCTGAATTTATCACATGCTTTCCTATTGGCGTCTTTTCCCTATCCTTCTTCCTGTTTAGAATGTTCCCTACCTGTTTCTATTTATTTAAGTTCCACCCTTTCTTCCAGCTCAAGTCCTGTTACCTTTAAAGTACTCCTCAAATATCCAGGACTTATAGCGATTTCTTCCTTTTCTGAACTTGTATAGCACAACTCACGTGGCATTATTCATTAACTTGTGGTATAAGATGCTTTGTTTTAATATATGTCTTTTCTTTTGACCAGGCTGTAAGCACTTTGAGGGTAAGTACCGGGTCTTGTATTTCAGCATTTCTAGTGCCTAGAGAGAGAGGAGACAGATACAAGTTTATCAACACTTTCAAATATCTCATTTGATCCTTATACCTTTGTGAGAAGGGTGATACATGTGTTACTATCCCTTCTTTAAACAGCAGGGATATCAGTTCATATAGCTTAAGTGACTTCTCCAAAGTGACAAAGCTGACAAATGGTAGAATGAAAACTTCAAACTCAGGTGTTCTAAGTCCTATCTATGTTCTTTCCACTGTACAAAGGTAGTATTTAGCAGATGCCATATTAATAGATAATAAATGCTACAAGGGTTCAGAAGTAGATGATTTTATAAATTTGAGTAGTTAATGAAGGCTCGCTGGAGAAGGTAAAATTTGAGCAGGCTCTTGAAACGTAGATTGGATATAGAGAGGCTGGGTGAAGGAATGACAGATGGTTGAATATTGGTAATGTGCCCCATCCATGGGGAGACAGTAGGATGATAACTGGGAAGCAATGGGAAAGGAGATTGGAGAGGCAGAATGGGGCAAGGTTCTGGATGGCTTTTGTGGGGGCTGTCATTCCATTTGAATAGGCTGCTTTATACGATCCTTCCTGAAGGTCAGACTAGGATGATTAGTAAAGCCCTCTTCCCATACAGACCAGGAGTAGGGGGTAGGGGATCATGATGGAAATAGGTTTCCTCTTTCAAGGTGACTTTTCAATCAAGGAAATAATGGTACTTTTAAGCAAGTGAGGAATAGCATTATCAGACAAAACAAAGCTGCTGCTTCTAAGGAAAAAGGAAGTGGAGGATGGGCTTGGGATGCTCATGAATCCTCCAAATTTTCCCATATAGCTCCGTTCCAATATTGGGACCTCATCCTTATACAATCAATGCTTTTTCTTTCAGCAAAGAAACCTGATGGGGCTGCAAATTCAATTAATGCTATTCAATAACTTGAAGGATCAGACTCTTAATTTCTGTTTTCAGCTACCGTCCTTGCATCTGTAAGACATGAAATTCAGCATGGTTATAGAAAGTCCCTAGGTTTCAGCCTGTGGCTGGAATTGAGACTTAAGGGATGTGAGCTTAAGAGAGTATTCTCTTCTGTAAGTTATTCAGTGCTATTAAAAGTCACCACCACCCTGTGGCCTTGAATTCTTCATGCCCATATCATTTTAGGATGGCAGTGAGGCAGTCTCTCAGAGCTGGGCCTTTAGTAGGCATGTCATTCCTGATAACTTCAGCTAAATTAATTTACCACATGTCATGGGCCACCTGATTACCATCTCAGACTATTAGCAGAACTTTCACTCTTTTCTATCCTATCTAAGCCAGATAATCTATCCCAGATTTTCCTTATTTCCCTACTTCTTTGTACTAAGAGTGGTACCAAATTCTGTACCAGTTAAGAAATTTTCAGTGACATTGAAAACAGAATCTGTTACAAGGGAAAAAAATTTTTTTATAGAAGCATATTGGGGACTAATAGAATCATAAGAAGTTGGAAGATTAAGTTTGGAAAATGAACAGGAACCAAAGCAGTGTGAAGCCAAGAAGAAGGAAGCAGAACAACCATTTTGATGTTTCTGAAGTCACTGCTGCCACTATTGTGTAAATTCTGTCATGCTTCAGTCATTCTATATTCAACAGATCCTGCGCACATCTGATGGGCCAAGCCCAGGTCCTGTGCCCACACCCTACTGGGAGCAGGGAGAGGCTATATCGCCCTCCTCTTCTTTAGTGGGCGATGAGGTGCTCCAACACAATGGAGGATCCTCAGAATTGGAGAAGAGGGAGTATTACATCCTGGAGAGCTAAAAACAACAAAAGTAGAAGTAAGGAAATACTGTATCTGGTATAAGGAGCCCTGGTGTGCACTGGTTAAAGTGCTTGGCTGCTAACCAAAAGGTTGGTGGTTTGAACCCACCAGCAGCTCAGTGGGAGAAAGATGTGGCCATCTGCTTCCGTAAAGATTACAGCCTTGGAAACCCTATGGGGCAGTTCTACTCTGTCCTATGGGGTCGCTATGAGTCGTAAGTTACTTGATGACAGTTGTCTTAGGTTGGGTTCCCTAGAGAAGCAAAACCAGTAAAGTGTATAAATATGTATATAGAGACATTTATACCAAGGAAACAGCTCACTTGATTGTAGAAGCTGGAATGTCCCAAGTCCATGGATCAGGATAGAGGCCTCTCCTGATTCATACAGCTGCAGGGGCTGGCAAACCCAAGATCGGCAGGTTGGAGAGCAGGGTTCCCGCTCACAGGCTGTGAAGGTCCACAAATCCCAAGATTGGCAGAAAAGCTGAAAGCTCAAGTCCCAAGAACTGGAGGTGAGATGAAGAAGAGGTAGCTGCAGGATCCACAGTGAGCAAAAAGCCTGAACGTCTGCTTATATTTGGATGCAGGCGACATGACCAAGGAAACTCCCTTTCAACTGATTGGCTATTCACAGCAGATCCCATCATAGGAGTGATCACATATAAACACTGAGAATCATGGCCTAGCCACCCATCACAGCAGTGGATTTGTTTTCATATCTTGTATAATAGGTGGATTTATAGACAGGTGCTTAGAGGAGAAAGAAAAGTGTAAATGAGAATTCCCCAGGAATTAGTGCTACAAATTACCTTATATTTTCACATTCTAGAAAAATATTCAGACATTGAATTCCTTGCATGTGTCAAGCCATGTGAGGTGTTGGGGATACTAATTTGAATTAGGCTGGTCCTGTCTTAAAGGAGCATAAGCTCAGTGGGAAGACAAGTAAACTCAAGATTATAAACTATAATGTCTTAGTTATCGAGTGCTGCTAGGACAGAAATACCACAAGTGGATGGCTTTAACAAACAAGTTTATTTTATCACAGGAGGCTAGAAGTCCAAATTCAGGGCACCAACTCTTGGGAAAGGCTTTTTCTCTGTGGAATCTGCGGGAAGGTCCTTGTCTCTTCAGCTTCTATTCATTGGCTCCTTGGTGATCTTCATGTGGCTTGGCATCTGTCTTCCCCCATCTTTGCTTCCTTCTCTGTCCTGATCATCCCTTTTATAGCTCAAAGGTGACTGGCTTAAAACACACCCTACACTAATATGGCCTCTTAACATAACAAAGAAAACCCATTCCAAAATGGGATTATAACCACAGGTATAGGGGTTAGGATTTACAACACATATTTTTAGGGGAGACACTTCAATCCATTACATATAGTTTTGAAATTCTGAGGCTAGAATGTGACAATCTTAGCTAATATTAAAAGATCCTTGATGAAGAAAGTGGACTGGGCAAGCAGAAACATGGAGAGATCCTTAAATGTGTGTTTTCAGACCCTGTTCTACTTCCTAACATCTAGAAGAGGGTTCAAATAAAAGAAAGTAAAAGAGTTTTATTTCTTGGTCAAGAAAAATCAATGCAAAATAAAAAAGATGAAGAGCAATCAATTTTTTTCATGGCAAATGTTGTGGAGAGCAGAAAATGAGGGAAGAGGGAAAAATGTGAATTATTTAGATTTGTAGACAGATGAGACATCTGGGCTGAAGGCTTAACAGCTGTAGAACTTACAAATCCTTTGGGGTCCTATCTGCTTTTCCACTAAAAAATGAAAAAGATTGACTCTTTCAGTGCTTGGTAGATACTGATCCCAAGATAATTCCATTCATTCATTCATTCATCCATCCATCCAATATTTATTGGCATTTACTGAGTGCTGAGGATGGAAAGGTAAACTACATTTCTCTGCAGACCCTGAAATGTACTGTGTTAAATAGTTTCCAATGAGCCCTGGGGGCACAGTGGTTATGCACTTTGCTGTTAACTGAAAAGTCAGTTGTTCGAACCCACCAGCGGTTTCGCAGGAGAAAAGACCTAGAGATCTGCTCCCATAAAGATTACAGCCTAGGAAACCCTGTGGAGCAGTACTACTCTGTCCTGTAGGGTTGCTATGAGTTGGAATGGACTCGACCACTCTCAACAACAATAACACATAGTCTTCAAAGATGGCTTCCACTGAGTCCTTCCCTCCCTTTTGTTGTTTCCCAGCCACTGGGATCCGGGCTGGCTTATGACTTGCTTTGACCAATAGAATGCAACACAAGTTATGTGTGTCAGTTCCTGGCCTAGCCTTTAAGAGGCCTGGCAGTTTCTACTTTCTCCCCAGAAGCCAATCACCATGGAAGAAGTCTGACTACCCTGAGACCACTGTGCTGTGAGGAAGCCCCAACTAGCCACATGGAGAGGCCTTGTAGGGAGTGAAGCCTTTTTGGGACTTCCAGCTCAAACCAGCCACCAGCTGAGTGCAGCCAGGCAAGGGACCTTAGCTAATGCCACATACAGCAGAACTGCCAGCTGAGTGCAGTCAACCCACAGAGATAATAAATGGTGGTTGTTTTATACCACTGTTTTGGGGTGGTTTGTAGATAACTGAAGCAAATAGCATCATTCCTGGCCAATTTCCAGGGCTATTCCCAGGACTTGTTGAGATCTGAGGCTTTCGAGTGGGATGGGGAAGCGGTGATTTTGGAGGATTCAGGCAGTCAGACTACTGGTAGGGGGTCAGAAGGGGAGGGTGTAGAAAGGGGTGGGCACCATGCATGCAACAAAAGAGGTGAGTCTCAGATACCTCCACTATTTATCATTCACCTTCAGGCCACTGCATCAGTCTCTGAGAACTCAAAGATGAAAACACAGTTCTTACTTGCAAGATATTAATCACTGCTTGATGAATAAATTCTGAGGCCATGGTATGTTCTGGCCTTGTAGCCGTTTAGTTCATCAAACGTTTCCCCAGAAGGACCACACCACCTGGCAAGACAGTTCATTTTACCCCTTTAGTTAAAAAAAAATTGATTTTATATATGTAATATATATTTATATATACCTATATATGAAATGGAAACCCTGGTGGCATAGTGGTTAAGAGCTACAACTGCTAACAAAATGTCGGCAGTTCAAATCCACCAGGCGCTCCTTGGAAACCCTATGGGGCGGTTCTACTCTGTCCGATAGGGTCACTATGAGTCGAAATTGACTTGACAGCAACGGGTTTGGTTTGGTTTTGGTATATATGAAATATATAGGTATATATAAATACATAAGGTTGCTATGAGTCGAAACTGACTCCATGGCACCTAAAAACAACATATATGAAATATATATGGATATATATACACAATTTATATATGTGTATAGAAACCTTTCAAAAGCTGCTGGTTCCACTAAACCTCAACCTGCCCAATTTTTTTAGTAAGTTGTGTTTTCTGTCACATTAGAATTTTAAAAATAACAAGTGTCAAACTCTTAAAACTTCTTATAAAGAACAAACTGCATCCAGCTAACAGTAAACTACGGAAACTTAAGGGCAGGCAGCCAAAGAGAGAAGCACAAAGTTTGAATAAGCAGCCAGCCAGGTTCTGGATAATTAAGTAATAAAGTCAATATTGAATAAAATGGCTCAGCCCAAGGGTTAGCAATGAGTTTTTCTATTTGTTGAAAAGGATATTTGCAGATGGTGAAAATGATGCAGCTCTAAAATTCTCAACATAAGCCATTTTAGATTACCTTTCCTTTGATTTTGATGAAACCATCTAAACTGATGACATGCAGGAGCCAATGAGAAATGGCACTTTGAGAGCTTCTGGTGGTCTGTGAATTGGCTATGCCCATGCCCTACTGGTCAAATGCCATGGTGGCTGCCTCTGGCTATATGTTGGCACATTTGGTAGCTGGTTTATAGTCAGGACTACCCCTCTTCTCTCTGTCCCCCCACCCCCACCCCATTTCTGTTCCAGCCCTGGCATTATTTAGCTGTGTAGCCTTGGGCAAATCAATTTCTCCAGGCCTCAATTTTCTCATTTAAAAAATGAGGAGGTGGGATTAAGCCCATTATTTTATTAAAAAAAATCATAAACAACAAAGAAAGAAAAAGAGTCAGAAAGGAGCAATGGAGAAAAAGGAAAGAGACAATTTGTATACGAGTAAAGTTCCACAGACAATTCAGGCATACTGTGCCATAACTTGCCACTGTCTAGATTAAATCATGTTGCTTCTTACATGATTTCCCACATGGAAATTCTGTTAGAAATTCTCCAAAACTGTGCTCTGATCCATCTTTTGGCAAGCTTTTTTCTCCTTTCGGAGAGAAAAGCTGAGCTCAATCATTTTGGACTGTACATTCCTGCTCTTTCTTCCTCTCAGTGATTCTTTTAGTGCATATGTTTTTTTGTATTGAAAATAGACATTTTACTTTATTTATACAAGGTACAATTTCAAAATACAAATCATATCGTATGTAAATATAGTAGACGAGAAGTATAAATATAAATGCATACATATGTAAAATGTCACTGAGTTCAGTTTTCTTCTTTCTGAATCCTTAAATCAAGAGGATCCATTGGGTATGGCTTTTCTTCCACCAGGTCACTGCTCCCTTTCACTGCACTGTGGAGTACCTAACTGAAGATAGAGTTTTTAGGAGCTGAAATGCTGGTGTCATCCTTTAGGCATCTTCAAGCCAGGAAGAGCCTTGTAATTAACTTAGAGCCTCAGGTATTCTTTTATTTGTAAACTACAAGTCAGGATGAGGGACACAATAGATAGTCAAGCTGATAAACTGTCCTGAAACGTTATAAGGAAACAAAAACCCTAATGAGGAAGACCTGAAGCCTTCAACCTCTCCCTGGAAAGCTTCAATGGCTCTGACTTTGGGAACCTGGCCCATACACCGGCGGCGTGACATGACAGTCAGTCAGAATCCATCTATGGCTGGAGAACCTACCCATACAGGAGATGCCTCGGCTGAGCACCGTAGGGAAAGTAAAGCCAGGGATGTTTTATTATTCTGGTGGGCTTTTTCCTGACACTTAACTCCTTGAGCTTTTTCTACGTTCTCCTTTACCAAAGCAGAGTTGGCTCCTATACTTTAGAAGTTCTGGGCTTGGTTTTCCCCTTGAGTTTCATAAGTTGTATTGGTAGTCTTCTGTATCTTCTTGTCTGTTGCTAGTCTCTGCAGTCATTGGCATATCTTCTATATTATCCATTTCAACGTTCGGTGTTGGGGGATATTGCCTGAAAAGCAGATAATTCACAGGTTTTGAAAAGAGGAGTGGGTCATCCTCAAATTAAATAAGCAGACAATTGTTATGGAATGTGTGTGTCTAGCACTGTGTGGATTACATTAGCAGACACAAGCCTGCCCCTCAAGAATCGTAAGATACTTAGACTTCAATTATCTGTGTCACTCACAGAAAGAGAAAACCTAGATTGCCTAAACTTACAGACGGTATTTAAATCCTATTTGGTATTTTCAACCTTCCCATCCACCAAAGATTTATCAGTCCCGTTGGAGCAACTCACCCTCCTCCCACCACCTACCTTGCCAATCTTCTGCTAAAAAGTAGTAGTTCAAATGGCAGGGAACAAGAAAAGAAAAAGAGTGACTAGGAGACTGGCTAAGCCAGACTTAATAATCTTGATAAAAATGATTTAACATTTATAAAGCTTTTAAAACAGTTCCTGGCACTTAGTGTTAGAAAAACAAATAAATATATTAATTAGTCCTTGGATAACCAAGAGTGGGAGAGGTAGAACATTTTAATTTCATATGCTTGCCCTCCTGTCACTGGACTTTTTCAATTTTTTGGGCCCTGAGTATCTGGGTCAGCTCTTTCTTCCATGGCTTATAAAAGCAACCTCCCAAAGATAAGCAATTTGTTAGGACATTTTAAGGGGAGCAACTTGAGCTCCATGGAGTGAGAACTAAGCTATAAATAAGGACTCTAGGTCAACTCACTGAAAATTTGTTAAGTGCCAATTTGTTGACAAATCTACTTAATAACCAGTTTGCACAAAACCACTTTATGGAAAGATTGATGCACCAAATGACCAGGTAATCACACTTATCAAATTTACCAATTCTTATTAAAGATATGAGTATTTCTTTATTACAGTCAGTGAATATTTTCCTTTTGTGAGTATATTTACTGGCCATATATATCAAATTTATGAATTCTTTTTAAAAATATATTTTTAATGTATTATTCTTAAAAATATTTAGGGTATATTCTTTTTAATATGTCCAGTGAATATATTTAGTCATTTTATTTTTCAGAATACATATTTTAATATATTTAATCATCATAATCTCCTAAAATCTCAAATTCAGCATTTTATGTGGAAATTTTTCCATTTTAATGATACTTTGAAATCCCTTAAAAAGTCATTTTCTGCTTTGCCAACATTTTAGTGTATTTACGGTTGTTGTAAGTGGCCCTGGTGGTGCAATGGTTAAGCTCTCAGCTGCTAACCAAAAGGTCGGTGATTTAAACCCACTAGAACCTCCTTGGGAGAAAAGACCTGATGATCTGCTCCGGTAAAGATTACAGGCTAGGAAATCCTATGGGGCAGTTCTACTCTGTCAGATGGGGTTGCTATGAGCTGGAATGGACTCAACAGCACACAACACAATAGGGCTGTTTTGACAATTTAAAGTAGTATCTCAACCTTAACTTGTTAATTTTCTCCACTATTTATGAAGTTTGTGGCATTTCTTATTGGTTGAGATGGTATTAACAGCTTTTGAAGACTTATGTGAAGTCTTTTTTTTAATTTAATTTAATTTTTATTTTTTATTGTACTTCAGGTGAAGGCTTACAGAACAGTTTCTCATGAAACAGTAGTACACATATTGTTTTATGACATTGGTTAACAACCCCACAACATGTCAACTCTCTCCCTTCTCGACCTTTATTTTTGGTGA